>NC_047090.1:40640000-40782500 GCF_902459505.1 Geotrypetes seraphini | reverse complement strand
CTCATCACTGACACAGATACATTCCTATTATGCTAGAGGGCCATTCACTGTAAAACTGTCACTAATAGACAGGCAACAAGGTAAGCATCTAAATTTGATGTTGTGTACGACAGGAAAAAAAAGCAGAATCAGGGATATTTGAACATTTTGGATTCTCCAACAAGGTCAGCTTAGTATTTGTCAAAATCTAGATCAGTGTATCGCAAACTGTGTGCCGCCTGAGATTTCAGATGTGCTGTGAGAGGCCGGGGAAGAGGAGAGGCACCGGCGCCAGCTGACTGCCTACAGAACGTGCCTCTTGTGACGAGAGGCACATCCTGTAGGCAGTTAGCAGGTGCCCGCGTCTCTCCTTCCCTCCACGTGTCTTCCCTTCCAGAACCCCCTGCTGGCGGCTCAGGGCTTATCTGGAGGGCCTTTGCGCATGCATGGACATCTATGTGATGATGTCACGCATGCACGTGATGTCATCGCATCGATATCCGCACACTTCCAGATGCCTTGAGCTGCAGCCACCACATTTAGTGTGCTGTGGCTTGACAAAGTTTGCGAGACACTGATCTAGATGGACATCTCATCCATCAAGTAGAGGAAGAACTCCCAGAAAAACTGAGACATCTTTCCTCCTCTTTTGCGTATTCCATCCTCAATAATAATCTTAATTCACCCCAAGCTAATTTTTTTTAAATTCTTTTGAAATGTACAGTATGTTATCAGATTCCTTAGCAACACACAGCGACAAGAACAGAGGAGCAAAGCACTCCACATATGAACCAGGGCTGTGGAATCTGAGTCGGAAACAATTTTTAGGCTGTGGAGTCAGAGTTGATGAAGATGTGCCAACTCCAACTCCTAACAGAATTAAATTGTATGTCATGCAAATATTACAATGCTTAAATTTCTTATTTCACAGATAATAATTTGATTAACCCATTTGTTTCAGGATATGTTTTACTTATAGAATATATAATAAAACGCTAAGCGCGCATGCGCACTCTTAACGCCGTGTTGCCTGATCTGTAGTTCCGTGGCCAGCAGAGTGCGCATGCGTGCTTACCACGAATCTCTCTGTCTCACAGCGGGCTTGCCGGCTCCGGCCAGACAAAGTTAATTTTTTTGTTGAAAGCCCCCGCCGCGGCTCCTCTATCGAACCTCACCAGAGTCGGAGAAGCCTTCCGACTCTGGCAGGGATCGAGAGAGGAGACGCAGCGTCGGCTTAGAACTAAAAAAATGAACTTTGTCTGGCCGGAGCCGGCAAGCCCGCTGCGAGACAGAGAGATTCGTGGTAAGCACGCATGCGCACTCTGCTGGCCACGGAACTACAGATCAGGCAACACGGCGTTAAGAGTGCGCATGCGCGCTTAGCGTTTTATTATATATTCTATAAGTAAAACATATCCTGAAACAAATGGGTTAATCAAATTATTATCTGTGAAATAAGAAATTTAAGCATTGTAATATTTGCATGACATACAATTTAACTCTGTTAGGAGCCGGCAAGCCCGCTGCGAGACAGAGACATGGCTCCCTTACTGCCCCCCTTCCCTTCCTGCGGTCCCGACTACAAATCTGCCGATTCCAGCAGCATGTGCAGCACTCTACACACGCTGCTTCGGGGCCTTCTACTGCCCTGATTTGCTCTGCCGCGTCTCTGATGATGTCATCAGGGACGTGCCAGAGTAAATCAGGGCAGTAGAAGGCCCCAAAGTAGCGTGTATAGAGTGCTGCACATGCTGCTGGAATCGGCAGGTTTCTCAGGACCACGGGAAGGGAAGGGAAGGGGGGGCAGTAAGGGAGCTGGCCAGACCGCAGGAAGAGAAAGGGGGAGGTAGGGGAAATGCTGCTGCTGCACAGGGAAGTGGTGTGGTGGGAGGGAAATGGAGGGGTAGGGAATGCTGCTGCTGTGGCTGCTGCACAGGGAAATGGAGGGGGAGGGAATACTGCTGTGGCTGCTGCACAGGGAAGTGGGGGAGAGAAATGCTGCTGCATAGGAGGCAGGGAGAGAGACAGATAGATAGAAAGAAAGACAGACAGCGGGAGGAAGGGAGACAGAAAGAAAAGAAGAAAGACACAGGGGCAGGGAGAGACACAGAAAGACAGACAGACAAAGGGGGCCAGGGAGAGAGACAGACAGAAAGAAAGACAGCAGGAGAGAAAGAGAGAGACAGAAATAAAAACAGACAGACATATTCTAGCACCCGTTAATGTAACGGGCTAAAATACTAGTAGAATATATTTTGATATCAAGTTCTTTGATAATTGCAAAATGTAATACATTTTTTGATATTTATATTAGTGAAAGTGGCACTCAGAGAATTACACAGGCCAAAGTTTGTCGCTGCACCCACGAGCTCTGGCCCTGTCCCCGTGAATTCCTATGTAGATATAAAAATTTATTCAATTTTCTATACCGTTCTCCCAGTGGAGCTCAGAACAGTTTACATGAATTTATTCAGATACTGGAGCATTTTTCCTTGTCTGTCCTGGTGAATTCACAATCTATCTAATGCATTTGGGGCAATGGGGGGATTAGGTGACTTGCCCAGGGTCACAAGGAGCAGTGTGGGTTTGAACCCACAACCTCAGGGTGCTGAGGCTGTAGCTTTAACCACTGCGCCGTACTCTGCCTTAGAAAGTTGGAGTCAAAACAGAGATACCATAAATAAAGGAGTTGCAGTTGGAAGATTTTGTGTGCCAACTCCACAGCCCTGATATGTACACACACACACACACACACAGCAACAACAGTGGAGTAGACCAGTCAATAAAATTTGTCATGAATGACAAGTCTTTATGTAATAACAGTGGTAATCTCTGTATCCCTACTATATGCTAATATGTCTGTGTGTGGTCTATGCTGTGCTTGCTCAAAGTCCCTTTAACCTGCCTTTCGATATCCTTGAGTCAGTCTTCTTAAAACTGCCTGCTCCATCTGTCACTTTTACAGCAAACTTGGCAGCTAAATGTGCCTGGTTGTTTGTCCTAAGCCAAATTGTAATCATCATCCTCATTATAAATTGCTCATTAGAATAATGAATTCCTCAATCTTCTCCGTAGATTGCTAGCTAACATCTTGCCTCGTACATATCACGTATCATGTAATGACGTCCCCTACTGTTCACATGGAAAACGCTCGCCCCTCCCCCAAACCATTTTCTTCCTTAGTCGACTATAGACAGATGCCCGGTTTCCTGCAGTAGGATTTCCAAGATTCTATGAATCCTAAAAAAGCATTTACAAAATCTATGGCTATTAGGTGGCACATATGACTAGATTTGCATGTTAAATCATGCAAGTGTATAATTTATTAAAATAGTGTGTTTTACTGATAGGTCAAGATAAAATGAACATTTTGTGACAAGATAAAATGAACATTTTATGGGATTTAGCTCACTTTTTTTTTGTTTTTTTGTAATAGTTCAAGGTGAGTTGCATTCAGGTACATTGGGGGGCTCATAATAAATAAAATTTTAAAAAAGTCCAAAAAACAGCCTAAGTCGGTTCTTGGGACGATCAAAAAGACAGGTCGTCTAAGTACTGATAATCAAAACTGGTGTTAGACGTATCTAAAACCAGCCTGGGCCTTTTTACCTCCTCTGTAGGCCCAGAGAGAAAAGGGATGTTTTTGGAGGAGTGGATAGGGCGTGAGGCGTGTGGGATGTGACAGGTTGCTGGACGGAACTTATACGTTTTGACTTAGACGAAATCAAAACAGGCATAAGTTCTGGATGGTTAAGTGACTTGTCCAAGGTTACAAGGAACAGCAATTGGAATTGATCAGGTTTCCCTTGTGGTCAGCCCATTGCAATGGGGAGGATGGACCTTAGAGATGAGTTGTAGAAGGAAGCAAGGACAGGGCCATAAAACTACAGATCGACAAAGAGGGGAGCTGCCAGGTTACAAAGTCTCTTGAGATGTTAAAATTGATGAAATGCAAGTATAGGCTAGGAGAAGAATGGTCTCCTTCCATCTGCTTCAAGGATGGTAGGAGCCCAGGCCTCGAGTTTGGCAAACTGGCCAGGTTTTCAGGATATCTCTAATGCCAGAAAAGCATTCTATGCAAATCTGTCTCATGCATATTCATTAGGGATAGCCTGTTTGCCACACTCAAGGCCTGAGCTTCTGCATCCTTGAAGAAGATGGAAGGAGATTTAGCTGTTTCTGGCTGGTTGAAATGCTTTGAACATTGACCTGTGTTTATGGCATTAGCACATGTTAGTTACTCTCCCAATGGATAATTTGTTTATTTACATTTGTGACTTCATATTTTGACTTAAATGGAAAGGTCTGCTGGAACGTTGGCAAAAATTTAAATAATCTTATATTTATATGACAGATGTGCCACTGAATATTGACCACACAATTACTGAACAAATTAATTCACCTGGGAAGTTTCATGTTTAAGTTTCAAGTTTATTAAAATTTGATTAATCGCTTTACATAAAATTTCAAAACGGCGTACAATTAGAATGAGGGAAAACCAAGTAATTGTCTAAAATATAAAAAGGGATAAAGACTGTAATCTACAAACTGGTACATTAGGAAAAAGGGTGAACTATAATTTGTATAGGAAAGAGCCAAAAAAGGGTAGCACGAGAGGGCAGGGAAAAGAACCATGACAGAGAAAACAGAAAGAGTTTAAATACTCCTTGCCAAAGATAAGGCGATGCTAAGAGTTCAGAGATAAGCCAAATTTAAAACTCAAACGCATCTTTGAAAAGAAAGCTTTTAAGGGCTCCTTAAAAAAGCCGGCAATGAATTCCAAGTGAGAGGGGCTGTTTTATAGAATATGGTATTATGATGCGTGTTGATCACTTTCAATAGGTTTTGAGAAGTGGATCTGAGTGAATGGGCTGGTGTGTGTGGTATGAGAATTTTGTCAAGCTCCAATAAGTTACTCTGTAAATCGATCAATACAAGATTAGATTAAAAAACCTAGATGTTTACTCAGTGGCGTAGCAAGGGTAGGAGGGGCCTGGAGCAGTGGCGCCCCTCCTCCACTGCACGCACGTCTTCCCTTCCCCCATACCTCTAACTCTTTGGTGGCCTGAACAGTATCCCCAACCTGCTGCCAGCGCTGGTCTCGCCTCTCCCTCTGACATCATTTCCTGGTCCCGCGACCAGGAAATGACTTCAGAGGGAGAGCCAAGGCCGGTACGAGCAGCAGGTTGGAGATGCTGCTCACACTGGTGAAGAGCCAAAGAGGTATGAGGAGGGGACAGAGAAGAGGGAGGTGCCAGCGCCCCCACCAAGATGGCACCTGCGGCAGTCCACCCCACTCCCTTACTATGCCATCATGTTTACTGATAATGTTTTCCCTAGGTTTTTGGGGAAATTATGGTTAGACATAAGGACATATATGACTAGGGTTACCAGACGTCCGGACAGCTAAAGCTTCTATCAAATCGCTGTCGGGCAGGAGGGCATCCGCGCATGCATGGATGCCAAGCAATTTTGTTATTGCATCACATCCGTGCTGCGTCGATGCCCTCCTGCCCGATAAGAGCAGGCAGCGGGGTGTGGGCTGGGGCAGGGCTAGGGTGGGATTGGGAGTGGGACTGGGGCCTGATGGGGCGGAGATGGGTGGAACTGGGCGGGCTGGTCTAGGGGGTCCGGATTTTCCAAACGGAAAATCTGATAACCCTATGTATGACTGATGTTTACATGTTTACTTTACAAGAATTTGGAGAGGAGGGGAATTCATCTTACAGTGTTAAAGCCTTAACGCACGCTAAATGCTAAGAAGCCTATTTTATACCTAGTGACTTCCTAGCATTTAGCGCACATTAGGAACATAAGAATTGCTGCTGCTGGGTCAGACCAGTGGTCCATCGTACCCAGCAGTCCGCTCACGCAGCGGCCCCTAGGTCAAAAGACCAGTGCCCTAACTGAGACCAGCCCTATCTGCGTACGTTCCGGTTCAGCAGGAACTTGTCTAACTTTGTCTTGAATCCCTGGAGGGTGGTTTCCGCTATAACAGCCTCCAGAAAAGCGTTCCAGATTTCTACCACTCTCTGGGTGAAGAAGAACTTCCTTACGTTTGTACAGAATCATTTCACTTCTAACCTTAGCGAGTGTCCTCTCATTCTCTTCACCTTGGAGAGGGTGAACAATCTCACTTTCTCTACTAAGTCAGTTCCCTTCAATATCTTGAATGTTTCAATCATGCCCCCTCTCAGTCTCCTCTTTTCAAGGGAGAAGAGGCCCAGTTTCTCCAATCTCTCGCTATACAGCAATTCCTCCAGCCCCTTAACCATTTTAGTCATTTGATGAATCCCCCCTTAACAGTGTGTTTTATAGGTAACAAGTGTTTCTGCTTCTCTTTTTGTTAAACTGAAGTAAAAATGAACAGTGAATGATAATTTTATGGCTTGATTTACTGGGGCAATGACATCAGCGGAAAAAGTACCTCTGGGTTGCTTGGGTGTGCTGGCAGTGAATGTCATATTTATGTGTTGTCAGCTGGGATGAGGCTTTTTCCCTTGGGGCTGTTAAACTGAGAGGCTTGTGCTGGCAGCTGATAAATGGGGTATGTGTCAGCTCGTTGAACAGAGGCAATTTTACCGTCCTGTGGTCAGCTAAGTGCTCTCTTTTGAGCTGTCTGAATTTATGTGCAGCAAGACACCACAGGACGAGTCTATTGTCAGGAAAGGTATTTCTTTTCTTCATGTTTACAACAGAAACAGAGTATAATGATAATACAGTCCGTTCTCATTATTCCTAAGTGTCTGGAGAGTGAATTAGAGGTACTTCATGCAGGAACCTAACCTTATTTCCCCATAGGATCCACGTGAACTGCTGGAACCTTAGCCTCTATTTTCCCTTCGACTCCACATTTTGTTAGTTTCGATTTTGCGGTTCATGAGAACAGACTGTAGATAGGGGTGCAAAATGCCCATCTGTTTGACCCCGTTTCATTCCTGGTATAATGCCATAGACCAAAGGTAGGCAGTTCCAGTCCTTGAGAGCCACAGGCAGATCAGGTTTTCAGGATATGCACAATGAATATGTATGAGATGGATCTGCATGCACAGCCTCCTTGAGATGCAAATCTATCTCATGCATATTTAGTGTGGATATCCTTAAACCCTGCCCTGCCTGTGGCTCTCGAGGACCGGAACTGCCTACCCATGCCATAGACCACTTGGGGTTCCCTTTACAAAGCGACAGTAAAAATTGACCTTAGTGCATCCTTCCCATGTGATAAAGCCATTTTTACCATGCCCATATAAACCCCCAATATTTTATTTCATTCATGGCCATACACTAATGGTTATGGTTTATTTTACGTAATACAAGTATATCGCCTTTCACAAGCAGCGGTAAAGCGGTTCTCAAAAGTGCAAAGAAAAGAACTACATGAAATTAGCATGTAGCCATTTAAAAATAAATTACTTTCAGAGCCTTGACTATCATGTTTTGTAGATGGGAAGAGTTCTTGCGTTATCTGTGGGCTAACCAGTTAGTATGAAGTAATGTAAATGATTAGCATAGGAATTCTTACTTTCCATCCCTGACATGCTTGCTTAAAAAAAAAAAAAGTTTGGCACATGGTTAATGTGTGCACATAGCAAAAATAACATGGAATGCATTAGCGTGCTCTGTGTCAATCCATTTTTACTGCATTAGGCGGGCGTTAATGCTAGGATTACCAAATTTTACGTCAGTAAAATGCATACCCCTAGACCCGCCCCCAAGACCACCCAATTCCATCCATCCCTGCCCTATTATGCCTCAGCTCCACCCTCAGCCCCACCCCCCACGGCCTGTTCGTTGGGCAGGATGGCATCTGTGCATGCGTGGATGCGACGTGATGATGTTACGCATGCGTGCGCGTGACATCACCGTGTTGCACGGATGCCCCCTCCCGACACGATTGCTACGATTTCTTTTCAAAACCCAAAGTGCTGGGTTTTGAAAAGCCGTCTGGACCCCCGGGGAAATCTAGTCGTCTGGTAACTCTAGTTAATGCCAAATGGGTGTTACTAAAAGGGCCCCTTGATTTCTAGCTTTTCATCTGCAAATAGGAATTCTCTGTTCTTCTTCGGCGCTGCCTTGCGTTAACGTGTCTGGTTTGCGCATGAAGAGCTTTATTCATGTTTTTGATGAGAATTCAGCTGGACCTGTAGTCGCCCAGGCAAGATGCTACTAGAATGCAGCCGGCAGCGGCTCCTCTGGACAGCAAAAATCTCAGAATGAAAAGACCGGTGAGAATATTTTCTGGCACAAAATGAGCGAGGCTATATTTATTTCCCCAAATTATCTAAACAAGTTATAGAAGCATTTAACATTAATTGCCTCAGAGTGGTTTATATGGTAGTCAGTTACTCTATCCCAGCAGGCTCACAATCTAACTAGGGCAGCAGAGGGTTTAAGTGACTTGCCCAGAGTCACAAGGAGCAGCGCTGAGATTGAAACTGCAATCATAGGGTGCTGAGCCAGAAGTTCTCAAGCAAAAAACAAAAGGAATTGACCCCAAAATATCCACAAAGAAGAAAATCCAGAGAAAACCAAAAAAACTCTGTGGAGTGGCGATGTTCCCAAATGGACTTTATTTGAAAGTATCAAAGTTCCAAAGGTACACTAAAATCATCCACATAAAATAATTCCATCCACATAAAAGTAAAACATCCACATAAGAGCCTTAAAGGACCTAGTCCGCTAGGGATACAGGAGCCAGAAGTTCTCACCACTAGGCCACTCCTGGTTCAGTTTCTAAATTAGATGCTGTATCTAGAGACCAGGGTTTGTTTTTTCAGAAGTTTATCCTTATTTTAGGGAGTTAAATCTTGCAATAAATTTAGCCCTATAATTAGTAGCGTAACAAGGGTGAGAGGCATCCGGGGCTGTGCCACCCCTCCCCTGCCCTCTTCTCCGCCCCCCACCCGCTCCTTACCCACCCCCTACTACTGTGTGCGCACGCCCCTTCCCTTCCCCTGTACCTCTTTAATATTCCCAGTGCGAGCAGCAACCCCAACCTGCTGCTGCTCGTGCCAGCATCAGCTCTTCCTTTGACATCACTTCCTAGGCAAAGAGATATGTGAGAAGGGAAGGAGTGCGTGTGGTAGTGGGCGGTAGCGATGGAGTGGGGGGGGATGGAGAGGAGGACAGGTGCCAGTGCTCCCACCAAGATGGCGCCCGGAGTGAACTGCCTCCCCCTTACTATGCCACTGCCTATAATTTATTTTCCTAAGGTTGCTAAGGGTGACCTGGTACAGCTTAGACATGCAATGCAGACAGGGCAAAACTGAAGACCGAAAGAGAAAACAAGAAGAATTGGAAATTCATTCCCTTTCCTGCCATTGCTGTCATTCAGATTAAACTGTAGCTCAGAGTACAGGCATTTCTAGTTGGAAATGGATCAGCGTATAAACCTATGATGTGACACTAGGGCAATGCGCTTGTTAAAACTTAAATTGAGGAGACTGTGTGTACAAACCAGCGGAGGGCAAAATCGTTACAGGGATGATGGAGTTAGTCTTGGCTTTAGGAAAAGCATTATAGTTGGTTATCACGGAAGGGTCAGAGATGGCATCCCGGGAGAGATCTTTGTTCACTCAGAGAAAACAAGGAAGGGATAATACCGAGAGCTTCAAGAACATACATTATGCTATGAGTTTATATTGTTGGGTAGACTGGATGGTCTGTACAGGCCTTTATCTGCCTTCATCTACTATGTTACTAAGTGGGAAGATACAGAAAATAGTGTCTCCAGGGAAGAGAGGAAGGATGACTTGGTTAGAGCTGGTGCAAAGATATGAAGCACCCTAGGGAGATCTTCAACCTTGCACACCTCCATAAACCTTTTCATCCCTTGGGCCCCAACAGCCAGGATCACCCCAGTCCCTATCCTTCCAGAATAATGTGGGGTAGATGGGTTTTTTGATCTTCCTGCAGGTGATGACAGGCTGATGGTTTATCGAGTTTGCATGGTTGTTAGGACTTTAGTTTGCTTTGACTGGAGCTCCCAGCTAAGGTTGCTGTCCTAAGCAACTGCCTAGTCATGCCTAATGGTTAGGCCTACCTTGGACTTGGTCAAGTGGTGAATGGTGGTGAATATAGCTCTGCAGATAAAGGGCACTGTATTGGCTGCCAGTATTTCAAAGGGTACCGTATAAGGTGCTGGCAATTGTGCATCAAGCTCTGTATCATCCTGTTCCATTATATTTTCAACAATCATTGGAGATTTACCGACCAGGAAGAACGTTAAGGTCAGAGAATGGTATGTTGTTATCACAGAGTAAAGGAGTGAAAGCACATTATGATGACATCAGAGCCTCTGTTTTCCATTGCAGGGGTGAAGCTATGGAATGTTCTCCCTGGTCAATTACATTTATGTGCCGAGAGAGTTAGTTTAAAGAAACTTTTGAAAACCCAACTTTCTGTAACTGCATTTATGCAAGTGCTATAGTGGTCAAATTGGAATGCATTTGACAGCCATGGAGACAGCTTTCTGTGTTTTGTTTGATTGTCTTGTTTGTAGTATGGATTAAAAATGGATTTATTGGAAACCGGCTCGGTATTAGGTGGTGTATAAATTTTAAAAATAAATAAAATTTTCAGACAGCACATCTCTCAAGATATTTCTGCTAAAGCAGAAGTATAATTTAAGGCCTTTAAATTGCTCACTCATACTGGAGATCAAAATGGTGACTGACGTGTGAGGACGTGCTGTTCTCTCTTTCTCTCTCTCTGCACCTGACCTTCAACATGCCTAAACGATGTGGGGAAAACATCTGTTTCTATGCCTGCTTGTAGGATAGTTTTCCATCCTATGTGGCAGACAGATTACTGCAACCTTTGCGGTTTAACAAGGGCATAGAGGGGTGTAACTTGCACAGAATGGCAGGTACAACTCAGACTACCTTGTTGTGTAGACTAGAAGGACCATACAAGTCTTTTTCTGCCATAATTTTCTACAATCCGAGTACTATTTTAAACAAATGAAATGTCTCTCCTAAATAAGTAAAACGTTTAAGATGTCGGCACTCAGTACACCCAAAGGAATCCTAAACTCCCAGAAATGTTCTTATAAATGATGATCTGTCAGATGTTTCAGTTATGTTCGGCATCCTGTATTCTATCATAGATTTCTTGAGAATTTGTGAACGACATCATTGAAATAGACACAAGACTATAAGTCCCTGGGTCTCCTAACAGCAGCTTACTTAACTCACATTATGGAAAGATGAATCTGACATGCTCTAAATCATTAGTATAATAAGATGTTACTGTAATGGGAATTTTTTTGAACTTTTATTTTAAACATATCTCTGGTTCATTCTTACATACTTTGTCTCGGTGATTATACCTTAAAGACCACACATAATTCATGGTTAACATAGGAGTTAAGAAGTAAATTAATATGATGAAGAGGTATGGTATAAAACACCCTATGCCATAATCACTGACAGAAAATTAATTTGTATTTTATGGTTCTGGCTAGAACACTTGATGTGAAGTTGTTTGTATGTAAAATGGTCCCAAGCCAGTTCTTTTCTAGCTGTATGAGTGGGAGGTAGGAGGAATGCGAGGAAAGCAATGCAAACGCTTCTGTTAGTTATAATGGATGACGTCCTCGTTCTTAATTATGGTTGGGCAACATTTTTATTATCATCCAAATTTCATGGGAATGTAGAGCAATTTCACTTTTTGGATGGAAGAAAAGTGCTCTGAGATCTGGAAACATCAAATGAAAAAGTAAAAGTAATAAAGCAAAAAATTTATTATGGTTATTAAAAGAGCGTAATGTTCTACGCAGACCCGCTGGAGCTTACTTTTCGAGATGCCTCCACATACGTACATCTATCCAAATAAAACCAGTTCGTTCAAAAGCCAGGGTCCTCAACCTCAGCAAAGCTTGAGAGAACCCATCAAAGAGTCGTTCGGTGGATGGGACAATCTGGAAAATATGGAGGAGCAATGGGCTAAACTGAAAGGAGATATAATAAGAGCGATAAAGAAAGTGAATAAAGGAAAGAGGCCACTGTGGTTTTTGAGAGAAATAGCTGAACTAGTAAGAGGGAATGTGGGTGATTGTCATAACTTTTAAGAAACGTACAGAAAGAAGACAGGCATCAATATCTGGTGAAGTAACTCAGAAAGTAGGACAGCAAAGACGCAATTGGAAGAAAAATAGCTAAAATAGTGAAATGCAGACACAAGACTTTTTAAGTGTGTTAGCAACAAAAGGACGTACAAAAGTGGCATTGCAAGTCTCAAAGGCAAAGGAGAGAAAGATGTAGAAGCTGATGAGGAAAACAACAAAATGGCTTAACAAATATTCTGACTTGGAATAGAACAGCTGAAAATGTGTGCTTAATTCTGTTGATCTTAAGCAAACCTATTTTTGGTCAACCTTTCTTAACTTGAAAAACACGATCACCCCCTGCTGCCAAGTTTGGTATGGATGAGTCTCTTTTATTTACTTACTGGGACCATTAACCTATTTTGTAGAGGTACCTCCAGTGATATCAGGCATTTTCATGATATACAATATTTTCCCTTTACATATTTATCTCTTTCTACCTAAAGGAGTCAGCATAAAAGGGAAAAGCTGAGGTTTTTATTAAAATTTGATTCAATCACTTATTTTACTTACTAAGTGAGGTACAATTTAAATAAAATTGGGTATCTTACAAATTAAAATACAATAACAATATTATGAATTACAGAGATACTGACAAACTAGCACGAAAGGAGGTATGGGGAAGAAATACACTCTTTGAAGAATAAGAACACATTTGGGGAAAAATAATAGGGTGGGGGAAAGAATATAGAGAAGTGGAATAGCTTGTTAGCATCTTAAAGATTATAAGCATCTTTAAATAAGAAACACTAAGATGCTTTTAAAGCTGAGGGAAGGAAGTCATTTACTAGTTAGAGCAGCAACAGGCTGAGAACTCGCTACTCTTAGGTCTTTTTTCCATTCAATCAGTTCAAAATTCAGCTGCTTGATTCATATTCCACGAGAGCTGCTATACTCACGTTACCTCTCTCCTAAAGTCACTTCATTGGCTCCCCCATCCGTTTCCAAATACAATTCAAACTCCTCTTGCTAACCTACAAATGCATTCACTTGGCAGCCACTCATTATCTCTCTTCACTTATCTCCTCCCCCTATGTTCCCCCTGTGAGCTTCGCTCAACTGGTAAGTCCTTCCTATCTGTGCCCTTCTCTACTGCCAACTCCAGACCCTGTCCCTTCTGTCTTGCTATGCCCTGTGCCTGGAACAACTGCCCGAATTCCTACGGTGGTCTCCATTTTGGCAGTGTTCAAGTGCAAGTTAAAAACCCATCTCTTCGAGACTGCTTTCGACTCCTAACTCCTTTCACCTTAAGTTCTGCATCCCCAACCCTCTATGTCAAGTCTGTCTGTCCAAGTTAGACTGTAAGTTCTTCCGAGCAAGGACCATCTATAAAATGCCAAAATGCACAACGCTGTGTATGCCTTTCAGTGCTATAGAAGTGATAAATAGTAGTAGTAACCAGGGAATCCAGGGTTCAGTTCCTACTGCCTTCCATGTGGTCATGGACAAATCAAAGTAATCTAATAGCCTGGCATAGAATCGGATCAATCTTGTTGATAGTGTCATCAACAAAGAAGGTAGCATTGACTCTATCTTAAAATAAACATTGGTGTTCTGGACAGTGGCATAGCGAGAGTAAGATGTGCCTGGGGTGGGTGTCCCTTCCCCACCCTCATCTCTGCCCCCCCCACCCCTCCCGCTCCTTCCCCGATCCCCACCTGCCGCACGCACGCCCTCCTTCCCTTCCCCCGTACCTCTAGTTGTTCACCGCTGCAAACAACAAGAACTTCAACGTGCTCCTCGTGACCCCATTGTCTCTCCCGCTGACATCACTTCCTATGCGCGGCACACGGAAGTGACGTCGGTGGAGAGATGACACAGTCATGAGGAGCTTGTGGCGGTGAGGAGAGGTGGAAGGGAAGAGGGGCGAGGGGAGGAGTGGAAGGTGGGGCAGAGAGGAGGAGGAGCTTGTGGCAGAGAGGAAGAGAGTTGTCGGCTCCCCCACCAACATGGCACCTGAGGTCAACTGCTCCCTCCCCCCCTTACTACATCACCGGTTCTGGTTGAAAGCTTACATAAGACCAGTTAGAAGAGTAGGTATTATCTGGGTATCTGTGCTGATTAATGACTGGTTTAGAAGGGCAGGAGGAAAGTTCCCTTTGTATGTGAAGCCTTAGGGCATTATGAGCAGTGTTCCCGCTAAGCTGCGTTGACGTGCGCACGCGCACAAAATATTACCTCGCAGCGCACAAGTTTCTCGTCGCAGCGCACACAGTGTAGAGCACAGTTCTTCAACCGCCGGTCCGCAAACAAAATCTTGCCGGTCCGCGAAGGATTCGGTCCCCGCCGCAACGAAAGGCCGGCGTCAGCTGACTTGCAACTTCCTGTTGCAGTCGCTGTGCCGGGACTTCTGCCTTCGCCGGGACTCCTGCCTTCCACCGCGTTTGCCTCCTGCCTTGTCTCCGCACCTCCAGACCAGCAGCGGCAGCTGTGTATGCTTTTAACTTCGGCACAGAGCTGCCCCTAATCAATAGTTTAGCGCGGTTTCATAAGGCAGCCTCGGGGCCTTTGCTAGGCCGGCCCACATCGCATCATCGAAGCGGGCCGGCTATCAAAGGCCCCGAGGCTGCCTCATGAAACCGCGCTAAACTATTGATTAGGGGCAGCTCTGTGCCGAAGTTAAAAATATACAGAGCTGCCGCTGCTGGTCTGGATTCTTGGGTCACTGAAGGAGGGCAAAGAGCAGCTGTCCTGAAGGTTTCCCTTCCTCTCGCCTTTGCAGGTCCCTTTTTTCCACCTTTTTTTTTTTTCTTCTTCTTCTTCAAACGGCAACGGGCCCCAGCATCGACATCAATCAAGTAAGTTCCACTGTCAATCAAGCGGTTCTGCTCGGCCAAAGCTTCCCCTGTGACATGAGCCACCCTCAGGGGAAAGAAAGTGACCCACAAAGGTGAGGGGAAGGGGGGCAGATGATGGAAGTTGGGGGGGGGAGAGAGAGAGAGAAGGGGCAGATGATGGAATGGAGGAGATGAGAGAGAGAGAGAAGGGGACAGATGATGGAAGTGAGAAGAAGGGAGAGAGAGCAGAAGGCAGATGGATGTCAGTTGAGAAGGGAGAGCAGATGCTGAATGGAAGTGGGGAAAGAACACATACTGGATGGAAGGAGGAGATAAATAAAGGGGGAAGAAAATAGTAAGATAATGGAGGGGTGAGGGAAAGGGGTGACAAGCTGTGTGTAGACACAGTGAAAAGAGGGAAACGGGACTAAATAGTAAGAAAGAATTTAATTTAGATGGAGGCAGAAAATAGAGAAGGAAGACCAGAGAAGAAAAGGGAAGAGAGAGCAGAGAATGATCAGATCTGAGTGGAGGAAATGAGAAGAGAGATATGCTAAAAACCACAGGGGGGAGGGAAGGATAGAGATGCCAGACCATGAGGGGAACAGAAGGAAGATGATGGATGCTAGACCAAATTGGGGGGTGGGGGGGGGGGGCAGGAGGAGAGATGGCAGGGAAAGACAGACAGTGAATGGAAGGGGCAGATGCTGGACTGAAGAGACAGAGAAGGTTATCATGCTGCTGTACCGGGCCATGGTACGCCCTCACCTGGAGTACTGCGTCCAGCACTGGTACTTTAAGAAGGACACGGTACTACTCGAAAGGATCCAGAGAAGAGCAACTAAAATGGTTAAGGGGCTGGAGGAGTTGCCGTACAGCGAAAGATTAGAGAAACTGGGCCTCTTCTCCCTTGAGCAGAGGAGATTGAGAGGGGACATGATAGAAACATTCAAGGTACTGAAGGGAATAGACTTAGTAGCTAAGGCAGGGAGAACGAGAGGGCACTCTCTAAAGTTGAAAGGGGATAGATTCCATACAAACGTAAGGAAGTTCTGTGGTAGAAAGCAACATATTTATTTGGCTCATAACTTGCTGGCGCCCGATATTTTTAGCTCACAGTGAAAAAAGTTTGCTCACAACACCCGCCCGCTTAGAGGGAACACTGATTATGAGCCATTAATAATGCTTTACCTCTCAGAGAGGTGAGCCTTAATAGGTTTTCCTGCCAGTTTAGCTGAGTAGTGCTGTGCTGAAGCATAAAAACATTTATTTTAATGAGTAGAGATGTGCCAAACCAGAGCTTGTTTTATGTTGTTAAAACGATTTGGTGTCTCTCATGTTCAAACATTAAGAACTTGGAAATGACTGAATAATGCAGGTCACGTCAACTGAAACTCAGTGCTATAATTTGTCATACAAATGATATTACCCTAACTCGGAGCTTCATAATGTATTGATTTCTTGACTTTTGAACTGTGTTGTCATGGTGAACCCAGTTTTAGTTATAATAGCGTCTCTGAAATAAGCCAGAAATTTCTTTTGTAATCGTGTTTCATAAGATTCCAGCAACGATGGTGAAGATGTTGATGTTCTTCTGAGTGGATAATTTGTTGAATTTGACTACTTTCAGTGGCTGTAATAACACGTATATAAAATCCAATCTGTATGCTCTCTCTGCAGCTGGGATGACAGTAGCTCGGTTAGCAGTGGTCTCAGTGACACCCTTGATAACTTGAGCACCGATGACCTCAACACCACTTCGTCTGTCAGCTCATATTCCAACATCACTTCCTCCCCAAGAAAGAACACGCACAGTCAGGTAAGTACCTTCTTACTGTTTTTAAATATCTTTTTATTTTGACCACTGTGGAGAAGTAGTAGTATGCTACAGGAGTCAAATGCAGACTATTCTGAGCAAAACACGATTTGTCTTGTGCTGAGAATTTGTTAAACGAGGGAAGGAGTCATCGTACAAAGGAGTCTTTCTGTCTCGTATTATAACTAGGCAGCTACCGTATATACTCGAATGTAAACCAACTTGAATATAAACTGAGGTAACCTTTTTTTCCCCCCAAAAAGGAGGAAAAAGGGTTGACTCGAATATAAACCCGGGGGAGAGGAGGGGGTTGTTTAATATTCAAGCGAAGTGCCTTGCCTTACCTTGCCCGGCTCTGCACCCTATTCCCTCTCCCTTGTTGCTCTGCCTCCAGCCCTCTCACTCCCTCCCTGCCCTGCCAGTCTCTGTACCCAGCCCCCCTCCCTCCCTGTCAGGTTCTGTACCATTTTCGCCTCTCTGATGCCTTGCAGGCCTCTGCCGGGCCAGCCGTGAGACCTGGTGGTCCAGCAGTGGCCGGGACAGGAGGGATCCATCCCGCCTCCTGTCCCAGCTGATTCTAACTGTTGTCATCTCCCTCCAGCCTTCCCCGTGTACCTTTAGTTTCCCTGGTGGTCCAGTGGTAAATCAGGGCAGCAGCGATCTTCCTTTGCTCCTGCCCATGCAGAGCCCCTGGCTAATTGGCTGCTGGCGAGTTCTTACCTGGCTACGCGCACTACGAATCCACATGTTCTTCAGCTTACTTTTTTATTTATCCCCTTCACTTTGAAATAGCCTCCATCTGTACCTTAGATCAGAACTATTGTATCTACAATTTAAAGCTCTACTAAAAGCATACTTTTTCAAATTGACCTTCAATTGCCCTTTAAAGCAATTTGTTCTACCTTTTTCATGACTGAAGAAATATGGGAGGCAGACTTGCTCAGCATAGCACTCAGGCCTCCTGTATGAATGCTCTTTTTTTAATCAGGTTGATTGGTCTTTTTCTTTAATGTTTTTTTAGCATTCCTTTCATTGAGTTTGTTTATTTTTTTGTAAGCCACTTTGACCTCTTCTGCAATTGCGAGATATAAAATATCTAATAAACATAAACATCTCAAAAAAGGTCGTTGAGTATTGCATTCAATTCTGGTCACCTTATCTCAAAAAAGATACAGTGAAATTAAAAAAGGTTCAAAGAAGAGTGACCAAGATGATAAAGGGAATAGAACTCCTCTCATATGAGGAAAGACTAAAGAGGTTAGGGTTCTTCAGCTGAGGGGGAGATATGATTGAAGTCTACAAAATCCTGAGTGGTGTAGAATGGATACAAGTGGATTGATTTTTTACTCCGTCAAAAATTACAAAGACTACGGGAAACTCGATGAAGTTATAGGGAAATACTTTTAAAACCAATAGGAGGAAATATTTTTTCACCCAGAGAATAGTTAAGCTGTGGAACGCATTGTCAGAAGATGTGGTAACAGCGGCTAACATAGCTGTTTTTAAAAAGGTTTGGACAAATTCCTGTAGGAAAAATCATAGTCTGCTATTGAGACAGACATATGGATCGGTAACTTGGAATGTTGCTACTATTTGGATTTTTGTCAGATACTTGTGACCTGGATTGACCATCGTGAAGACTGGATACTGGGCTAGGTGGACCATTGGGCTGACTGAGTAAGGCTATTCTTATGTTTATATAGTTACATTTTGCCTAGACTACATTTGCCACAGTCAATCAAAAGCTTCTCTAAAAATAGCACTTGTAGGTACATTAAAATGCTGCTAGGCTTACACAAATTTGCACTCATTTTATGGTTCGGTGTATTCCATTTTTCAAATATATGCTCTCAGAGCAGCTCTTTCTGATTTCATCCATCCATCCCCTATATTTTTTGAGGAGACAGAAAAATGTTGACTACTGCTTTTCTTTATTCCTGTAAATCTCTTTTATAGCTGAAAACGGATACTGAGAAGCGTTCTGCAACAGACATTGAGAACTGGGGTGGTGTGGAGGAGACGAAGAAGTTCGAGGAGGAGCTTGATAGCATGGCTGACACAGGCAGTAAATGGAAAGGCCTTTCTTCTGGCTCCTTAGAAGACGTTGAAAAGGGAGGGCAAAAAATGTCACTCTCCATTTCCCAAACGGGGTCCTGGAGAAGAGGCATGAGTGCTCAAGTAGGAACAGCGCCACCTAGACAGAAATCTGGGACAGCCACACTGAAGACACCAGGTAGGAAGGTCTTTTATGGCGGGTGGGGAGAGGAGGGTTGGAAGGGTCTGGGAATTGACACAGGGTTGCAGTGATGGTTCACACACAGTGTAGGCTGGTGTTGATATATTTATGCAGAAAAGAAGTCAAATCAAGCACCTCTACGACAAAAACAGAAATCCAAATACAAGTCGTGAGGAAGAAATGTCACTAGCCAGGAAGTTGTTCAACAAGTAGATCTTAATTGGGTCTGCTTTTAGTCTAGACTCGACACAGCCAGTGTTTCAGCAGCACTTGCCTTTTTCAAGTCTACTATTTGTCGGTCAGGACCCACGATTGGAGTACATGAACTCATATGTAATAGATGTAACTTTCCTTTAAGTAAGTATGGCTATCTCATAGATAGTGGTGGCCATTATTATCCATGAGATAGTCGAACTTCCTTACAGAAAAGTTACATCTATTACATATGAATTCATGTACACCATTCATGGGTCCTGACAGAAAGTAGTAGACTCTTGGGGCACAACGGGACGGGGATGGGTGGAACTGGGGCGGGTCTAGAGGTCTAGATTTTACTGTAGTAAAAACTCCCAAACCCTAACCATGGCTCTCTCAGCACAGGCATGGAGGTTGAATTAACAGAGATGTATGAATTCTTTGAAATCTGACATGAACCAGGATATCGGCCCGCCTCAGGCCTGCTGTAAATTTCAAGTTTTCTCCAAGACTTAGTGGGGAATTCCCTCACGTTTGGCTGACTGAAGATGGGAGCAATTCTAAGGGCTCTTTTCATCAAGCTGCGGTAAGCAATGAGGTGTGCTTACCACAGCTTGAAAGGGCTTACTGTAGGGTGCGCTGAGGCAGCTCGCAGTAAAATCCCAATGTGCATGCGCTACCCACACTGTAAAAAACCCCAAAAAAACATTGTATTGTTTGACTGAGGGGGCATTGGTGTTTCTGCATTAATCAGATAGGGGATGATTCTATAAATGGTGCCTAAATCTGCCAGCGCCTAGAAAAATAGCACCGATTTTGTGTCAATCGCATGTAAAAGCTTAGGCACCTGAAATGTAGGCAAGGGTTTTAAAGACCTACGTTTTAGGCACCTAAGTTATTGGAGAATTGCGCTTAGCAGCACCTAATTCACGCTCTGCCCATGGAAACACCCACGTAGGCGTTAGGCATCACTAAGTGGCTAATTATTGAGACTATTAAGGATATTTTGCCAATTAAGTTAGGCGTCGTTTATAGAATCAGCCCCTTAGTGCTGCCACATTGTTGCGCACTGATTAGCGCTTTGTTATCTTGTGATCCCTTACCACCTTCTAGATAGGTGGTGGTTAGGGCCTCTGTGCTAACAGCCATGTGCTAATGGGCAAGATTAGTTAATGGACATCAAACCCAAAATAGAAAATCGACCATTCTCTGGCTGCAGCATAAAGTATTAAGAGGCTTTAGCACATGGGAAAGCGCCACATAAGGGCACTCTAAGGCTACCTTTTTGCCGCAGTTTTGCAAAAGGACCACTAAGTGATTCCACTAAAATCTGTAATGGATCTTCAGTGGTGTAGTGAATGGGAGGGGGTGGGGCAAAGGGGGCCATCTTGCTCAGGGCTCCGGTACCCCTCCTGCTCTCCGTCCCACTTTCCCACTCCTCCTTCCCTTCCCACTCCTCCCTTTCCCCATACCTTTTTAAGTTTGGCGCAAGCAGCCACCAACTTGCTGCCCATGTCGGCTTTGGCACTCTCTCTGATGTCACTTTTGGGACACATTCCTAGGAAGTGACATCAGAGAGAGCACCGAACCTGACACGGGCAGTAAGTTGGTGGCTGCTTGTACTGAAGTTAAAAAAGTATGGGGAAGGTGCATGCGTGCATGGCAAGGGGAGGAGGGGAAGAGGGTGGGGGAGGGGCGTCACCAATCCAAGTGCCGCTTGCCCTCGCTACGCCACTGGATCCTCTGTTTGGTTTCATTTTTTAAAATGAAAGACAAAATCATTTTGTTTTGCTGCACCTAAGATTTTGAGGGTCAATATTTAGCCGTTGGGGATGAGCGTTTTGCTCACCGCTGACTGCATTATTCCTGGATACTCAAAGCTGGGACCTGTGTAGGCTTCAGCTTTAAAAATCTGGGTTTTTTAAAGCCTGCTAAGACATAGTTGCTTAAGTCGTTATTCAACACTTAACAGACCATGGGTTACCACATGAAAATAGGACAGACTTTTATGTGGTCCCATTTATGTGGTCATCCAGGCCATGTAAGGGCTGAATATCAGCCCTAAAATGCCCAAGTACTGACTCCACTCCAGCAACACTCTCAACATAGCTAGTTTTAAGTTGGGCACTAACCATGACATTCAGAGGCACTTAACTGGTTAAATGCCATTGATTATTAGGGGCTATCTCCAACCAAATAATTTAACTTGTCAGCATCTGGTTAACTGGGTACTTGGGATCTGGGTTGGCCACTGTTGGAAACAGGATACTAGGCTTGATGGACCTTTTGGTCTGTTCCGGTATGGCAATTCTATGTTATGTGAGCCAAATACATGACAATCAAGCCATTGTGACATCACTAATGAAGTTGTCTCTTAGGCATTGGTGGAATGAGGCATTATGACATCACAATCTGAGCTGTTGAATGTTGCTACTACGAGGGTTATTTCATAAATAATGCACACTATTTTATTTTATTTTTTTTAATTTACATGTTATATTTATTTATTTTTTTTCAAGCATTTCTTTACAATCCTTAAATATAGTCTCTCAGCTTTGCAATGACCGAGTCCCAATGTCAGGGAAACTTCATTATTCCATTCAAGACACCGTTTTTGTTCAGTTGCCGAATGGCTCGGATAACGGCAAAAGAAAACTCTTCCAGAGATGCAAAACGATGTCCACGCATAGGTTGTTTCAACTTTGGAAAAAAGTCGAAGTCTGGTGGACTCATGTCTGGATTGTAAGGAGCATGAGGTAACACCTCCCAGCCATATTCGTGTAGTTTTTCAATGACGACATTCCCTATGTGCGGGCGAGCGTTGTCGTGAAGAATGAGTGGCCCAGCCAAAAGCAACTGAGGTCGGGTTTTGTGCATTTTGTGCAAAAAAAATCACGATAATACACTGCTGTGACACTTCTTCCATATGGAACTTTGTCTGTGATGATGATGATGCCTTCATGATCATAAGCAAAAATCATCATTTGTTTGACTTTTGATTGAGCTCATAGAAATATTTTTGGTCTTGGGGAAGATGGAGCTCTCCACTCGGACTGTGATTTCAGCTCCGGCTCAAAGTCTCTGACCCACGTTTCATCAATAGCAACAATGCGATTCAAGAATGCCTGACCTTCAATGTCGAATCTTTGTTTCAGCATGGTTGCATTGTCCAGGCTTCTCTGCTGCTGTTCAGCAGTCAAGAAGTAGGGGACCGATCGCACAGAAATTTTTCTCTTTTTTAAATCATTTGTCAGAATTTGGTATACTGATGTTGGTGGAATCCCTGTGGTTTCAGAAAGTTTCTTGCACGTCGCATGACAATCTTGTTCAAGATCATCATCCACGAGTTTCACACATCATTCATCGGTTGTTGATTTCAGCCTTCTTGATCTTGCATCATCATCTGTACTCACACGACCACTCCGAAAACGAGTGTGCCCATCGAGAAATTGTACTATGGTCATCACAAACTTCATGTAACGCACTGTGGATTTCTGTCGGGTTTTTGCCACGTAAAGTTTCTTTTTTTTTTTTTTTTTTTTTTAAAATTCTTTATTGATTTTTAAACTTTCAAGTGTACAGAAATTCATAATAAACACTATTAATTTGACGACTTGAACAACTTATCATTATATCCTATAGATATAAAAGTTTCAGTCTTAATGTACGACCTCTAATTGTCAATAGACACAGTACCTGAGACACCTGCAGCCACCATTTCCCACATTTGTCACAGCCACACTATGTACACTACAGAGCCCCTAAGAACACGTCCTGCTACTTCAAGCACTGAAGTGAAAGTGAAACAAGATTTACTGCAATTGCATCATCCACTCCACAATGTTGACAACCTGTGCATTATTTATGAAATGACTCTCGTATTTGGGTTTCTGCCAGGTACTTGTGACCTGGACTGACCACTGCTGGAAACAGGAAACTGGACTTAATGGACTTTCGGTCTGTCCCAGTATGGTAACTCTTATGTTCCTGACTCACTTATAATATCAGGCCCTTTGTTATTTAAAAAAATATCTTTCTAATTTATTAAGACTGACTTTGTGTTTTCATTAGGGAAAACAGATGATGTAAAAGCTTCCGAAAAGGTAAAAACTCCTCAGAAAGGTGGCTCCATACAACGCTCTCCATCAGATGCAGGGAAAAGCAGTGGTGATGAGGGGAAGAAACCTCCTTCTGGCATTGCGAGGCCCACTGCCACTGGTTCCTTCGGGTTCAAGAAGGCTGGGGTAGGATCGTCTGCCATAATTACCTCAAGTGGAGCTACCATAACTAGTGGGTCCTCAACGCTGGGCAAGATGCCAAAATCATCCGGCATAGGTAGCAAGTCTACTGCAGGGAGAAAAAACAGCCTAGATGGTTCTCAGAATCAGGACGATGGAATACTGCTTGTTAGTTCCAAGACCACCTTGCAGTATCGAAGTTTGCCTCGCCCTTCAAAATCCAGCATAAGTGGCATCCCAGGCAGGGGTGGGCACAGATCCAGCACCAGCAGCATCGATTCTAATGTTAGCAGCAAGTCGGGGGGTACCACAGGCACAAAACTGAGAGAGCCATCAAAGATTGGATCGGGCCGCTCCAGCCCTGTTTCCATCAACCAAACAGACAAGGAGAAAGAGAAAGTGGTCGTATCTGACTCTGAGAGCGTATCTCTGTCCGGTTCTCCAAAGTCGAGCCCCACCTCAGCTAGCGCTTGCGGAACCCCAGCACTCCGACAGCCGGGTTCCAAATACCCTGATATTGCTTCACCCACTTTCCGTAGGTAAGGAGATCTAGGCTTTTCATATTTTTCAATTTGTATTTTCTAAAAGCTTTTGAAAAGTCAGGGTTGAGTCTTAATCCAGACTTATTTCTAATGATACAAACAAAAATAATGATATGTGAAAGAGATGGATAACCCTTATTCTTAACAGACACAAAAGAATTGTGGTAGCCAACATGTCTTTTTATTTAAAATATAGCAAATGAGCTGCTTAAACTACCCTGGTGTGTGACAACAGGGCATATGACAGTAAGAGTGACAATGTTTTGCCATTGTGTTGTGCTTCGTGTTGGCTTCACTGCATTTGCATTCCATTTCTCCCTCCAAATTTGCAGGTTTAGGACTCGTGACTTCGATTATTCGCAAGTTTCTAATGCCTGACCCACCGCCACCTCCCAGATCTCTCCACACCTTACCTGGTGGTCTGGCGGTGAAGTGGGGCAGGAGCGATCTTCCAACGCTCCTGCCCCGTGCAGAGCCATCAACAAAAATGGCTGCCGTGAGTTCCCACTGTAGTCTCATGAGACCACGGGAACTCACAGCAGCCATTTTTGTTTACAGATCTGCATGGGGCAGGAGCATCGGAAAATCTCTCCTGCCCTTCTTCACCGGTAGACCACCAGGTAAGGTGTAGAGAGGTCCGAGAGATGGGAGGGAGGCGGGAAGGGGATGGGGTGGGCCAGAGTCAGCCCTAAAAGTTATTCATGATTTCTCCGTATTTGCGGGCCGACTCCGCCCCTAACCCCCGTGAATATGGAAGAAGTATATTTCTAAATTTTGTTCAGATTTCTGTTGGTACCATTGTATGAGCAGTCAGTAAGTCAGAATAGTGCTATCTGTACTGGATCTGAGGATATCCATAATGAATATGCATGAGACGGAGGCCCAACTATGCAAATCTAAAATATACAGATCTGTCTGATGAAAGTAACTGGATAGATATGCATCCGGGAGACGGTGTTATACAACCACCTGCTGCAAAAGCAAAACTTTACAAAACCCAAAATATCTCTTTACGTTAAGTCCCGTCACCAGTAGGATTGCTAGATTTCTTCCATTAAAAAAGAGGACATTTGATCCCGTCCCGTTCTGCCTCCTAGCTTCACCCCCACACGATCGGGACCGCAATGTGGAGGGCATCTGTGCATGCACGGATGTCGACGTGACGACGTCACATGCATGCGTGTGAAATCATGTTTTGACATCCATGCATGTACAGATGCCCTCCAGACGTGGCCCTGAGATTGAGGACTTTCAAAACCCGGACAAACTGCTGGAATTTGGAAATCCCTTCAGGCACCTGGACAGCCCTATAAAAAGAGGACATGTCTGAGTTTTCTTGGGCATCTGGTAACCCTTCACCAGAGCATTTTGCATTCAAAAGTATTTTTACTTTGATCTCATACTTTGACCCAGGGGCATAGCTAGCAGATCGGAGAGGGGTACCACCTATTCCTCTCTACTCTCTGAAGAATTTTGTGTTTCAAACTTGCCCTGGTGCACTGCCAGTTCAGCTCTGCGTCCTGACCCCTCCCCCCCCCCCAGTGTACCACTAGCTAAAGAAGTCTGTGTTCCAAACCTGGGGGAGGTTTGAGCTCTGGAGCTCTTCTGCTGGAAGGACTTGAGCATCCCCACCAGCCATTCAAGATACTGCAGTTTTGGGGGGAGAAATCCAGGTTCCCAGAGCCCCCCCCATGGGTATACTTAGGGTTAACAGATGTCTGGATTTCCCCGGACATGTCCTCCTTTTCAAGGACATGTCCGGGGGTTTGGACGGCTTTTCAAAACCTGGCACTTTGTCCGTGATTTGAAAAGCTTCCTGTCAAAATCACGTCGGAAAGGGGCATGCGTGGAGCCAATGTGGTGATATCACGCATGTGTCTGCGTGACGTCATTATGTCACGTCTGCACATGCGGGATGCCATCTGGAGGGTGGGGCTAGGGGGCGGAACAGGGCATGACACAGGTGGAATGGGGGGATTAAGTAATTTTCCCAAGGTCACAAGGAACAGTGTGGGTTTGAACCTATAACTCCAAGGTGCTGAGGCTGTAGCTTTAACCACTGCGCCACTCTAGAATTTAAAATGTAACCAAAGTGAGCCAGACATAGTATGGTAGGAGATAGCATGGCAAACACTGTCTGACAGGGATCCTTTTACTAGGGCGTGCTAATCAATTTAGTGTGCGCTAATCTAGGGTGCACTAAAGATTAGCACGCGCTAAATGTAAAGGCACCCATAGAATATATTGGGTGCCTTAGCATTTAGTGCCACTAATCTTAGTGCAAACTAAATTGGTTAGTAAAAGACCCCATAGTGGACAAAGCATGGTAAAACATGGTATGGTGAGAAATAATCTGGTGAGCCTAGTATTTGCAAAGTATGGGTAGCATAGAATGACTCGACTTGGCAAAATTGGTAAGACAAGCATGTGTGATGAAACACAGCACAGAAGACCTGGAACAACAAACATTGTGTGACAGAGATGGCACGAGAGATTGAAATCTAAATTTAAGCAGTAAAGAGGTGAATTGCAGTATCAGATGCAAGGTAGACAGAAGGAATGATTCAGAAATCAATGCCGCCCTCATGTGGCCGACATGCAGAAAACCTGCTACATCTCATAAGAGGATATAAGGATCACTTAATCTAAATTTTTAATCAGTTCAGTCTTCCTCTCCTGTTCTCCATCTCTCTCAGTTAAGGAGCATATGGGTTCCCATCCCTAAACCAGCACTAGTAACACTCTGCCCTTATCTCTTTGTTTTACCCAGGTCCTCAAACCTTTTCCCAGTGCTGTGCATTTTATCAGTGTGAGCCTGTGATAACTTATTTACCCCCTCTTTTACAAATGCATAGCGTGGGATTTACTGCCGGCAGTGGCGGTAACTGCTCCGATGCTCATATGAGCGTCATATGAGCATTGGATCAGTTACCGCCGCTGCTGGCGCTAAAACCCACACTATACGTTTGTAAAAGAGGAGGTTAGAGTATAGCCATATAGGCTTGATTTTAATACTTTGGACATGGCGTGAATCCCCTAGAGAAAGGATAAAGAAATTATCCCAGGACAAGCAGGCAGGTATTCTCACTAGTGGGTGAGGTCATCCGACAGAGCCCCGATGCAGACGTCTCACAAGCATACTTGCTTGAAGAAACTTCAGAAGTTTCGAGATGCCCGCACCACGCATGCGCGAGTGCCTTCCCGCCCGATGGTCCGGGCGTGTCTCCTCAGTTCTTTTCTTTCCGCGGAGCTGAGAAGTTTTACTTCAATTCTGCACTGACTGAATTCCTGATTTTGCCTTCTATTTGCTGCGATTTTGGGTTTATTTTACTCTTTATTGTGTATTTTCTTTGTTTTTATTCTTTTTTTTTTTTAAAAAAAAATAATAATAATTTTTTCTTCCGGCGAGTCGGCCGGATCGGCCACATGACTCAGGCCCCGCGTCTTCGATCTTGCGGCGGAGCTTTTTCGGCCTATGTCCCGGCCAATCACCGGTTTTAAAAAGTGTAGCAAGTGCCAGCGCGCGATTTCGCTGACGGACCCGCATCGACGCTGCCTGCAGTGTCTTGGTCCAGAACATTTCCCGAAATCGTGCCGGCCTTGTTCCACTCTTACAGCGCGGGCGTTTAAGCGGCGCTGTCTATTGTGGAAGTCGATGTTCAAGATGGAGGCTGCTAAGGAACCTACAGCTTCGACTTCATCGGCCGCTTCGCCTGTCCATGCAAAGCCAGCTACTACTCCTGCTACTCCGGGCCTCCTGAAGCCGGCTTCGTTCACTCCGGCTTCGGCCCCGAGTTCGGCGCCGGTGCCTGTCCCCGTCTCCTCGGCTCAGGTACCGCCTTCCACCATTCCACCCGTGGTCATTAAGGTGCCGAAAGCTTCCAAGCAGAAGCACTCGACCACGAAGGAGCGCGAAGACCGTGCTGGAGGACCCCCTTTTGGTGCGGATCCCTCCATATCGGCTTCGCTTCGGTCCCTCTTGGAAGCTCAGTTTGTTGAGCTCATGCAAACTATGGGGCCCAGGTTAATTGCCTCCATCCAGGGTGACCTCCCGGTCCCGATTCCGGGGGGCGGACAGCCCCCTCCTCCTCCTCCTCGCCGGTCGATCTCGCTACTTGGCGAGGAGGAGCGACGTAGGGCGGCCGGTCCCTCGAGGCGGGCTTTCTTCAGCGACATGCCTCCTTTGGAGCCCGTCACGCCTCCACGCCAAAAGGGCGGGAATCCTCCTGTAGGTAATCGAAGCCCTGGGCATAGCAAGTCTCAGGAAGAGTTCTTCCGCACCCCATACCAGGCCTGGGCTGCGACGCGTGAAGCGTCGACCATTCAGCCTCTTCGATCTACAGCTTCGAGTCCCATTCACTCACTGGAAGCTTCGGGGGACCATGCGAAGTATCGTCATTCTCGCTCTCCCTCCAGGCACCGTGAGGGGCATCGGTCCCGGCATTCATCATGGCACTCCTCGCGCCACTCTGAGGTTTCGCCGCAGAAGAAGCTGCCACGTCTGGGGTACTCTTCCTCTGACATGTCTCCCCCGGAGGAGCCGGAGTACGAGGCACCGTCTACCTCTTTTTCTCCCTGTCGATCCCAAGTCTCTCTGGATCCTGAGGCCTCGACTTCGTCCAGTCCCTCTCAGAGACCTGTACTGGCGGACCAGTTGTCTTTTTCTTCTTTTCTCCGACAGATGGCTGATGACTTGGATGTTACTTTGGACACTGGGTCTCGATATTCTAAGGAGTATCTCGACACCATGCACTTGCCTCATCCTCCTGCCGAGTCTCTTCGCCTGCCTCTCCATAAATTGCTTGATCAGACATTTATGAGATGTTTTGAGACGCCTTATTCTATTCCTGCAGTCCCGGGCAAATTGGATGCACGATACTGCACCGTCCATCACAAGGGGTTCGAGGGCTCTCAACTCTCTCACCAATCCCTGCTGGTCGAATCCTCCCTCAAGCGATCTCATCCCTCCCAGGTGTATGCCTCTGTGCCACCGGGTCGCGAGGGTAGGACGATGGATAAGTTTGGGAGAAGAATCTACCAGAACTCGATGATGGCTTCCCGAGTTCTTAATTATAATTTCTACTTTGCATCTTATTTGGAGTTCTTCTTGCCTGTACTTCGAAAATTTACTCCCTACATCGATTCTCAGGCTCGATTTGAATTAGAGGAAGTGGTAGCCTCGCTTTCCCAGCTTCGTCTCCAGCTTATGCAATCCTCGTACAATGCCTTTGAGCTCTCGGCACGTGCTGCTGCCTGTTCCGTGGCCATGCGTCGGTTGGCATGGCTTCGGACCATTGACATGGACCCGAACCTCCAGGACAGGCTTGCCAATGTGCCTTGTGCGGGAGCGGATCTGTTTGACGAGTCCATCGAGATGGTGACGAAGAAGCTTTCTGACCATGAAAAGTCCTTTCAATCTATCCTTCGGCCTAAGCTCAAGCCTCAACAGTCTCGGCCTTTGAGACCGCCCTTGATCTATCAGCGGCGTTACACTCCAAGGCAGGCTCCGGCTGCGAGACAACCAGCGAAGAGGCAGCCTCCTCAGAAGGCTCAACAGAAACCTCAGCCTCCGGCTGCACCCAAGGCTACTCAGCCTTTTTGACTCCATCCCAGGGAGCATAACCGGCCTCGTTCTGCATCCCCCTGTTTTTCCCATCGGGGGTCGCCTCCACCATTTTTATCATCGATGGGAGGCTATTACCACCGACCTCTGGGTCCTTTCCATCGTAAGAGAAGGATACTCTCTTCAATTCCATCGGGTCCCTCCGGACCACCCTCCAAGAGAGTATCCTTCCAACTTGACACAGACCGCCCTCCTTCTTCAGGAAGCTCAAGCTTTGCTCCGGCTTCGGGCCGTCGAGCCGGTCCCGGTGGACCAGCACAACCGGGGTTTTTACTCCCGGTACTTCCTCGTCCCGAAGAAGACGAGCGACCTGCGACCCATTCTGGACCTTCGGGTCCTCAACAAGTTTTTGGTCAAGGAGAGGATTCGCATGCTGACCCTTGCTTCTCTCTACCCCCTCCTTGAGCAGAACGACTGGTTATGCTCTCTGGATCTCAAGGAGGCCTACACTCTCATTCCCATTCATCCGGCCTCCCGCAGGTTCCTCAGATTTCGGGTGGGACATCTGCATCTGCAGTATCGAGTGCTTCCATTTGGCCTGTCCTCGTCCCCCAGAATCTTCACGAAGTGTCTGGTGGTGGTGGCCGCTGCGCTCCGGAACAGGGGTCTTCAGGTGTTTCCCTACCTCGACGACTGGCTCATCAAGGCCCCCTCAGCTCCAGAGGTCATTTTGGCGACCCTGGCCACGATTTGCTTCCTGCAGAGTTTGGGCTTCGAGATCAACTTCCTCAAATCTCATCTACAGCCTACCCAGTCTCTTCCATTCATCGGGGCGGTCCTGGATACCATTCGACTCCGAGCATTCCTTCCTCCTCAGCGCATGGATGCTCTTCTTCATCTTTGCCAGTCTGTGTCTTCTCGCCAGTCCATCTCAGCGAGACACATGATGGTCCTCCTGGGCCACATGGCCTCTACAGTTCATGTGACGCCTTTTGCCAGACTTCATCTCAGAATTCCTCAGTGGACCCTGGCTTCTCAATGGACTCAGGTGTCAGACCCGTTGACTCGACACATCATAGTCACTCCTGCTCTTCAGCAGTCTCTGCTTTGGTGGATGACCTCTTCGAATCTATCCAGAGGTTTGCTGTTTCACACTCCTCCCCACCAGAAGGTTCTCACAACCGATTCCTCGACCTATGCCTGGGGGGCTCATCTGGATGGGCTTCGCACTCAGGGATTCTGGACCAGTACAGACCGACTACATCAGATCAATCTTCTGGAGCTCAGAGCCATCTTCTATGCTCTTCAAGCTTTTCAACATCTGCTTCACGACATGGTGGTCCTCATTCGCACAGACAACCAGGTCGCCATGTATTATGTGAACAAGCAAGGGGGCACGGGATCGGCCTCCCTCTGCCAGGAAGCTCTCAGAGTCTGGGATTGGGCAGTTCGCCACAACGCCTTCCTCAAAGCTGTCTATATTCAGGGGTAGGACAATGTCTTGGCAGACAACTTGAGTCATCTCCTTCAGCCTCATGAATGGACTCTCCATTCCAACCCCCTTCATCAGATCTTTGCACAATGGGGGACGCCTCAGATAGACCTCTTTGCGGCTCCCCACAACTTCAAACTGCCTCAGTTTTGCTCCAGGATCTACACTCCTCATTGCCTCAAGGCAGATGCCTTTCTGCTGGATTGGGGGAATCGCTTTCTGTACGCGTTTCCTCCATTTCCTCTCATTCAGAAGACTCTGGTCAAGTTGAGATTCGACCATGCCACCATGATTCTGATAGCTCCTCGGTGGCCCAGACAACCTTGGTTCTCCCTTCTACTTCAACTCAGCAGCAGGGAGCCGGTGCTTCTTCCAGTGTTTCCTTCACTACTTACTCAACATCAAGGTTCACTACTTCATCCCAACCTGCAGTCTCTCCACCTGACAGCTTGGTTCCTCTCAATGTAACTCCTCACCAGTTTTCACAGGCGGTGAGGGATGTCTTGGAGGCTTCAAGGAAGCCTGCTACTCGTCAATGCTACTCCCAGAAGTGGACTAGATTTTTTTCATGGTGTGTTTCCAATTCCAAGGAGCCTCAGCGAGCCTCCCTATCCTCTGTATTGGACTATCTTCTACACCTGTCTCAGTCTGGTCTCAAGTCTACATCTATACGAGTCCACCTGAGTGCTTTTGTGGCTTTCCATCAGCCTCTACAAGGGAAACCTCTCTCTGCTCATCCTGTGGTTTCCAGATTTATGAAAGGACTTTTCCATGTCAATCCTCCTCTCAAACCTCCTCCAGTGGTTTGGGATCTCAATGTTGTCCTTTCTCAGCTTATGAAGCCTCCTTTTGAGCCTCTCAACAAGGCTCCACTTAAGTATCTCACCTGGAAAGTGGTTTTTCTGGTGGCCCTCACATCTGCTCGCAGGGTCAGTGAGCTCCAGGCCTTAGTGGCGGATCCACCTTTCACAGTATTCCATCATGACAAGGTGGTCCACCGCACTCATCCGAAATTCCTACCTAAAGTGGTCTCTGAATTTCATCTCAACCAATCCATTGTACTTCCAGTGTTTTTTCCTAAGCCTCATTCTCATCCTGGAGAATCAGCTCTTCATACTCTGGACTGTAAGCGTGCTTTGGCTTTCTACTTGGATCGCACCAAGCCACACAGAACTGCTCCTCAACTTTTCATCTCCTTTGATCCAAACAAGTTGGGACGACCTGTATCGAAGCGCACCATATCCAACTGGATGGCAGTTTGTATCTCTTTCTGCTATGCCCAGTCTGGATTACCCCTTCCCTGTAAGGTCACAGCCCATAAGGTCAGAGCAATGGCGGCCTCTGTAGCCTTCCTCAGATCGACACCGATTGAGGAGATTTGTAAGGCTGCCACTTGGTCCTCGGTTCATACATTCACCTCTCATTATGGCTTACCAGACAGGTGAAGGAAGCCATAAAAGAAAAGAAGGACTCTTTCAAAAAATGGAAACACATCAAAACGACCGAAGCATGGAAAAAACATAAAGACGAACAGAAGAAATGTCACAAGGCGGTGAGGGATGCCAAAAAGGACTATGAAGAAAAAATAGCGCAAGAGGCCAAGAACTTCAAGCCCTTCTTTAGATACGTGAAAGGGAAAAAACCCGCAAAAGAGGCGGTGGGACCCCTGGACGACCAGGGAAGAAAAGGGTACATTAAGGAAGATAAACAAATTGCGGACAAACTAAATTCCTTCTTTGCGTCTGTCTTTACGGAGGAGGATACTGCAAAAATACCAGAGGCAATGAAAGTGTTTAATGGAGTAATGGAAGACAGCCTCACCACAGTTGAAGTGGAGTTGGACCAGATATACTACCAGATCGACAAACTTAAAAGTGACAAATCCCCTGGACCGGATGGAATTCATCCGAGAGTATTAAAGGAATTGAAGGTTGAAATCGGAGAGCTATTGCAGAAACTTGCCAATCTGACAATCAGAACTGGACAGATACCAGAAGACTGGAAGATAGCGAATGTCACGCCAATTTTCAAAAAAGGATCGAGAGGGGAACCGGGCAACTACAGACCTGTGAGTCTTACGTCTGTCCCTGGAAAGATGGTTGAAGCACTGATCAAGGATAGCATAGTCCGGCACCTAGATACACACGACTTGATGAAACCCAGTCAACATGGGTTCAGGAAAGGGAAATCATGTTTAACGAATTTGCTTCAATTTTTTGAGACCGTGAACAAGCAAATTGATAGTGGAATGCCGGTGGACATAATTTATTTGGACTTCCAGAAAGCATTCGACAAAGTTCCGCATGAAAGACTTCTCAGGAAACTACAAAGCCATGGAATAGAGGGAGATATACAAAGGTGGATAGGCAAATGGCTGGAAAACAGGAAGCAGAGAGTGGGCATAAATGGGAAGTTCTCAGACTGGGAGAAAGTGACTAGTGGTGTGCCCCAGGGCTCGGTACTTGGGCCGATTCTATTTAATATATATATCAATGACCTGGAAGGCGGAATATCCAGTGAGATCATTAAGTTTGCAGACGACACAAAGCTATGCCGGGAAATCAGATCGCAGGAAGATAGCGAGGAACTCCAGAGCGACTTGTATCAGCTAGAGAAATGGGCAGAGCAATGGCAGATGAAGTTCAACGTGGAGAAATGCAAAGTAATGCATTTAGGTAGTAAGAATAAGGAACACGAGTATAGAATGTCAGGAGCAACTCTGGGTAAGAGCGAACAAGAAAAGGACCTGGGTGTACTGATAGATAGGACCCTGAAGCCGTCGGCACAATGTGCGGCAGCGGCAAAGAAAGCAAACAGAATGTTGGGCATGATAAAGAAAGGAATCACGAGTAGATCGGAGAAAGTCATAATGCCGCTTTATAGAGCAATGGTCAGACCACACTTGGAATACTGTGTACAACATTGGTCTCCCAACCTAAAGAAGGATATAAAACTGCTGGAGAGGGTGCAGAGACGAGCAACGAAACTAATAAGAGGTATGGAGAAATTGGAATACGAGGAACGACTCAAGAAACTGGGATTGTTCTCCCTTGAGAAGAGGAGGCTGCGAGGGGACATGATAGAGACGTTCAAAATACTGAAAGACATCGATAAAATAGAGCAGAAAAACAAATTATTTACATTGTCCAATGTGACACGGACAAGAGGACATGGTTTGAAGCTAAGGGGTGACAGGTCCAGGACAAATGTCAGGAAGTTCTGCTATACGCAGCGAGTGGTGGACGCATGGAATGCTCTTCCACAGGAGGTTATTAAGGAATCCACTGTGCTAGGATTCAAAGGCAAATTAGATGCACATCTCCTTATGAGAGGCATAGAGGGATATGGGTGATTAGAACAATCAGGTGTATACCTGACTGGGCCTCCGCGTGTGCGGATCGCCGGACTCGATGGACCATGGGTCTGATCCGGAGATGGCAATTCTTATGTTCTTATGTTCTTATGTTCTTATGTCTGGATACTTTCTCCAGACGGGATGGACAGTTTGACCAAACAGTGTTACAAAATTTATTCTCCTAAGTTGCCAACTCTCCCTCCATCCCATTGAGGTTAGCTTGGAGGTCACCCACTAGTGAGAATACCTGCCTGCTTGTCCTGGGATAAAGCAATGTTACTTACCGTAACAGTTGTTATCCAGGGACAGCAGGCAGCTATTCTCACGTCCCACCCACCTCCCCTGGGTTGGCTTCTCTGCTAGCTACCTGAACTGAGGAGACACGCCCGGACCATCGGGCGGGAAGGCACTCGCGCATGCGCGGTGCGGGCATCTCGAAACTTCTGAAGTTTCTTCAAGCAAGTATGCTTGTGAGACGTCCGCATCGGGGCTCTGTCGGATGATGTTAGATAGATTGTGAGCCCACCGGGACAGATAGGGAAAATGCTTGAATACCTGATTGTAAAAAACCACTTAGATAACCTTGATAAGTGGTATATCAAATCCTAATAAACTTGAAACTTGAAACTAGTGAGAATAGCTGCCTGCTGTCCCTGGATAACAACTGTTACGGTAAGTAACATTGCTGTAAAGTGATTCTGCTTTTTATAGCAGGCAGCTCTCACCATGCACATGTGCAGAATCATGAAAAGCAGTAGTTTCTCTTCTAGGACCCATGATTTAATATGAGATTTTGGATTTAGCTCTCACCTTTTTAGTTGTAGCTCAAGATAAGTTACATTCAGGCAGTGGCGTAGCCATGGGTGGGGCAAGGCCCGACCACTTTGGGCTCAGTCCCTCCCAGTAGCACCACATCTGTGTTGTAACTGGTGGAGATCCCCAAGCAAATACAGAACAAAGTAAAGGGAACAGGAACCCCACATAAAGTCTAACAAATAAAGACCAAGTGGGGAGTGAGATAGAACACGTCAACCTTGAGACAATATTTTATTTCTATAAATTCAAAATAAATACAGAAACACATGAATAGGAACATGTCAACCTTGAGACAAACAGTCTTATTTCAACAAACTCAAAATAAATACAGAAACATAAAAAACCACAAGTCCTACAAACTTGGTCCTTATATTGAAAGGATCCAGTTGATGGCCATCAAAATAAGGACCAAGTTTGTAGGACTTGTGGTTTTTTTCATGTTTCTGTATTTATTTTGAGTTTATTGAAATAAGACTGTTTGTCTCAAGGTTGATGTGTTCTATCCCACTCCCCACTAGTTCTTTCTTCATTGGGGATCCACAAGCCCCACCAGCTAAAAATTCCCCAAACTTCTCCTCCTGTGTATCTTTAAAGGGCCAGTCTTTGCTGGCATCGAGTAGGCAGATTTACCTGGCCATGCCTTCTTTTTAGAGGACTGTCCAGGCATCCGGGTGGGTTTTCAAAACCCAGCATTTGTCCGGGATTTGTAAACCATTGCGCTTGGGGCTGCGTCTTGAGGGCACCTGCGCATGCACGGTTGTGACGCAATATCGCGTGCATGTGCATGACATCGCACTACATCCAAGCATGTGCAGATGCCCTCCAGACACGGCCTCAAAGAAATGGGGGTTGAGGGGCAGAACAGGGCAGGAATGGGGTGGGGCCACACGTCTTTTTTTTTTTAGAACAAAATCTGGCACCCTAGCAGCGAGTAGCGTTGATACACACTGATCACACCAGCCCCACAGCTTTCCTTCTGATGCAACTTCCTGTTTCTGCAGAAGCAGAGAACATAAGAAGTAAGGTTGTGGGGCCAGCTCGTGCTACTTGTTACTGGCAAAAATCTGTTCTTCAAAAGGTGGGCAGCAGGGGTAGGAGGACTGGATCAGAGGACCTGAGAGACCAGATCACCTGGGTGGGAAAGGAAGAGATGGGATCTTCTATCACTCAATTGGGATCCAGGAACACACAAAATTGGATGTCTGGCTGTGCCCCTGCATAGGGTTACCGGATGTCTGGATTTCCCCAGACATGTCCTCTTCTTTGAGGACATGTCCAGGGGTCCGGACAGCTTTTCCAAACCCACCACTTTGGGTTTTGAAAAGCTTCCAGTTGGTGAGTGTTTTTAAGCGAGCTTCCTGCTGCCTGATTTTAACAAATTTTATGTCCAACCACTATGGTTGAACATAAAATCCATATGGTTCTTGGTAGACTGGATTAACAACACCTTGGACCCCTGAGAAAGAAGTGTTATTCGAAACATGGACTGTGTCAGATTCCGGTTTCCAACCTACCTGAACCATTTTTTGGAAAGCAACGGTTAATTAGCTTCAATAAAGTTCCTTTGATCTCATTCATCATTTCTGCAGTCCTTCTTTTGGTTTTGCTGTTTGACTCTCACTGCAGACCCGTTGGATTTTCCTTTGTTTTATCTAAGTGGATTTAGGCATTGCTAAGTGTCCTAGACATAGACGCCTCGCCATTAGGTCAGCTTTTCACTCGCCTAATTTGGCAGCGCCTATGTCGGATGCCTTAACAATGCCTAACTCAATCACGCCTATTCTCTGCCAATAACCATGCCTACTTTTAACACAAGCATAATTAAGCGGCATTGGGCATGGAAGGGCGCCTCCATTTAGGCGTCACTAGGCGTCTTAAAAGTTTGGTGCTGAACTCTTAAATTGATTAATTTTTTATTTTATTTTATTTTTTTAATTCTTTATTCATTTTAAATCATAAACAAGTGTACAATAATATATCCATTAAATTTCAATGTAACACTTGAAAATCTTAAATCATATCAAATTGGATGATAACCGGCGCATCAGTTACCACGCTGATTAAGCCAATTTTTTTTAAAATTAAGTTTGGTGCAGATCCCGAACTTAGGTGGCTGCAATTAAGGCACCTAATGACACCTAATATAACTGTCATTTATAGAATATGGTCCTTAGTGTTTGCAGCCCTCTCTGTTTATAGAAAAAGTGCTTAATATACCTGGCTTCTGTCAAGTTAATGAATCCTTCTAGCTGAAATAAAATATCTTCTGATAAAAGAAATGAATAAATAAACCAAATGTGGCAAAGGAGACACAGACAATATAGTATTTTAATTATTAATAGACGTGGCTATAGTCTAGAATTATCCCAATTAAGGGAACAAAAGAGAAATTGTCACCACAGAGTATTTTCCTAGGCAAGTGATTCACTATAAACAATACATTATTTTCAGTTCAGTGAGAAAATCATAAAATGTTAATAATCTTAAGGCCCTTTATAGTACAGTAGTTTTGAGTGCCAAGTTTATTAGGCATTAGAACAATGATAGTGTACCCTCTTGGTGGCATACAATAAGACCAGAGCTGTTAAAATTCTGACTATTTCAGTAAAAACAACTTTTCTTCAAAGATATATTGCTCATCCTGGCAGATTTCAGGCAATGAAGATTGAGAGCAGGCATGGAAAATGTCTGTCTGAGCTTTGAGGAAACTTGAGAGGGCTCAGTCCACACATGAACTATCCCATAGAGCAAAGAGGTGGGATTTAGGACGATTTGGCTCCACTGTAAGAATTGCTTCAGGAAATCCTGGGATTCCTAGTGGTAAAATCACTGGAGCAGTGTTTGCATTAGAGAAAAACCTTTGATTAACTTTGCCTGAATATATCCAGCATTGTGGCTGAGGGTTGCCGTCTGTTGCTATTGGGTAGATGGCCCTCCCGCCAACTGCAAAGAATAACTAAAAATAAATTCTAGACAAAAGTTTAAATATTGTGGAAGATGTGGGAAAGAAAACATTTTCAAGTGCTCCAGGGCACAGTTATAGTTGGATGTTGAAACTGGTTTGCTCAGTATTTTAACAATCAAGGAACAGGTCCATCAAAGCTTAGATGTGCGGAAATGTGACCTGTCCCTTCAGCCTGTGTAAACCAAAGATGTCTTCTAATATGTCTTCCACATGAGAAATGAAAATGTACCTACTATGAAAGCAATTGAAGAAAACCTGAGTGACAGAGTGGCACATATACCAACTTTATTAAAATTTGATATTCTGCCTTATCTGAATTCAAAGCGGTTTTACATAAAATTTAAGTAAAACAGGAGAAGAACCAAAGACTTTAAAATAATATGAGAAAACAACAAAATTGAAATAACAAGACTCATAAGACTGACCTAGATAAACTGGCACAGGAGGAAAGGGAAGAACTACAAAAGTTTGTATAGGAAAGAACAAAAAAGGAAAAAAACAAAACAGTGGGGAAACACAGAATTCAGCCAGAAAGGCTGGACTGGCATTGGATAAAAACATCCTTAAAAGGACGGTCATACTTCAAAAGCATCTTTAAAAAGAAATGTTTTCAGGCTAGGCTTGAAGTTATCTAACGATGTGATCTCTCTTAAATAAATACCCCTGGATTCTAAATATGGTGCAAAAAAATTTAATTGAGTAACAAACCAATTTGTGTTGATAATTGGGTGTTAATAACCAATTTGATAATTGACTCCCCAGTTGGAGCACCACTTACATTACAGTACTTAGCACCCATTCTTTCAGTGCCATGTTTAGAATTTGGTCCACAGAGAAGATATTCCATCAAGAAAGCAAATTAGGAAATATGTTAGATCGAAGGCCCTGATTCTACAAAGTCTTCCTAAAGATAGACACACCTACATCAACACATCTAGTCAATGTGGGACCCTAACTTAATTGAATAATAGGCTTAATCAATTCCGATATTTGTTACTTAACACCTCATAATTGCTATTAATTGGAAATAATTGGAAGTTAGGTGCCTGACTTGAAAAATGTGATTCAATAATAAGTAGGCGCCTAGTCCAGTTTAGCCTATCTAAAAGTGGGTATGCTTAGGGGCAGATCATGGTCGTGTGTTCAAGTTAGGCATCTGTTTTTGACTTAGGTGCATGCATTTAGTCCAAGAAAACCCTGGCACCTAGAAGTTGGGATGCCTAGCGACACCTAATACTTCTTAGGCGATGCTAAGTGTGATTCTATACAGTACGCCTAACTTTTATAGAATCACACTTAGCGCCACACTACTCGGTGCTGATTTTATAGGCAACTTGTATAAAATCAGGGCCTAAATGTATAGTGTAGAGAGTACCATTGTATTATACACCAATACTGAGCTGTTTATACTCAGAATATGTATTTGATTTTGCTCTAGGTTGTTTGGTGCTAAGGCAGGTGGCAAACCTTCCTCTGCCACTTCATCTGAGGTTGTGAAAGCCACATCAGCAATGCCTAGTTCGAATACTACATTAGCTCGACAAGGCAGTCTAGAGTCTCCCTCCTCTGGCACCGGCAGCATGGGAAGCACTGGTGGACAAAGTGGGTGCAGTAGCCCCCTCTTCAGCAAACCCTCAGACCTCACAACAGATGTGATCAACCTGAGCTATTCTCTGGCTTCCAGCCCGGCATCAGTTCACTCCTTCACCTCAGGGGGCCTTGTGTGGGCTGCCAACCTGAGCAGTTCCTCTGCTGGCAGTAAAGATACTCCAAGCTACCAGTCAATGACCAGCCTTCACACCAGTTCTGAATCTATTGACCTCCCTCTTAGCCATCATAGCTCTCTATCTGGGTTGACTACAAGTACTCAAGAAGTTCAGAGTCTGCTCATGAGGACCGGGAGTGTAAGATCTACTCTTTCAGAAAGGTGAGACTTTTCCTTAAGGCAAGCCTTAGAAACGAGTCTAGGTAGATACCTAGAGCTGTGGTTCAAGGTCTTCTTTTCAGGATATCAATGATACATATGCATGAAAGAGATTGTGTTATATTCTATGTACCTCTATTCCAAAGTTTTCTCTCGGTTCAACGCAGATTACAAAATTAAAAGAACCTCTGTCTAAGTTGAAGGTTCAAAAAGACTTGAGTAATAAGACAGGAAAGACTTAGAACTGGATTATATTTTATCTGAAAACTTATCTGTTTATATTGAATGAAAGTTAAGATATAGCTCAGCTCAAAAGCTTTCTTGTCTTATTAATCTTTTTGGGTTTTTTGTAACTCGGATAGAGGTTCTCTAAATTTGGAATCTGTGTTGAACTAAGAGAAAACTCCAAAATAGAAGTACTATTGAATAGAATGGAATCTCTCAGAATTTCTTTCTGAACTGAGTGTAAGAGTTAATTTGTCTAGTTTGGAAAGGTAGATTGATCTAAGTTAAGTTTAAAACGATTAATACTTTGAGAAATAATGAATGATTTAGGGATGCCCTCTTAAACCTTATTATTGCTCTAACTGGCAGCCAGTGTAATTTCAACAACAAATTTACCAACTCGAAAAATAAGCCTGGCTGCAGTGTTTTGCAGAAGTTGGAATCTTCTAAGTTGTTTTTCTGTTAATCTGTAATAAATTGAATTACACTATCCCTATCACATGTCAATTTCTCTCATGTATATTCATTGTGGTTATCCCGAAACTTAGACTGACTGGGTATATCTTGAAGCCTGGGTTGAGGACCTATTGATGTAGAGATTCTGTACAGGTACAAGATCCTTTATCCGAAATTCTGAAAGCCCCAAAACACTTGAGAACCGTAAGTCGTCAATTTCCCCAATGTGACACATGCTGAAACCAATGCAGGTGCATGCTTTTCTCCTGATCTCTGTGCAATTCAGGTCAGAGGGCTAGAAAGTGGCAAAGAAGTGCTGCAGATAATTCCACTCAGGGTGACAGCGAGGAGCAGAAACTGGAAAATGGCACAGAGAGCTGCATATCCCATTCAGGGTGGAAGTGAAGAATAGAAAAGGTCAGAGGGCATTATCATTCCAAAAACCCAAAAAAATTCCAAAAAACGGAATATGCCTGATCCCAAAGATTTCGGATAAAGGATCTTGTACCTGTTCTAACTACGATGCTGACGTTTTAACAGACACAATTGCTTGCAAGTAGATATGTTAATATTTTATGGGGTCAATATTCAAAGCAATTTAACTAGGCAGGAGAGGCTCTTTCCCAGGTATCTCACTTGGGGGTGGGTGGGGCGGTGGCGGCTATCTGTTGTTATTCAGTATCAGCACTAAGAGCCTGATTCTATAAATGGCGCCTAACTACGTTCTTACTTTTAGGTGCCAGTCCATGTAGTTGTCAATCAACCGCTAGATGTCATTTATAGAATCAAACCTAAACATCCTTTAGGCATCGGTAGACACCGGTATTCTAGGCCAAGTTTCACTTGGCCTAATTTCCTGCACCTATCTCATATGCCTAAGTTAACTGTGCCTGTTCTCTGGCCCATGCCTACTTTTCAGGTAGGTGTCGTTAGGCATCGGAGGGTGCCACGCGGTTATCTGCATATTACTCTAATGAACAATTTAAATCATTTTTCTATGGTGTGGTCAATTACTTGTTCCAGTTTGAAGACATATTTCATAGTTAGTCTAGAAGTAGCAGTTTCTTCTACTTTAAGGAGCCATTTATTTCTTATTCCAAAATAAGTATGACTTGCAGACAGGCAGCTATATTGATGTTTAATCTTGATTAGCTTGTTGCATTAAAATACAGAAGAAATTTTCTGTAATCGTCACATTTCAGTAATAACTGATTCAAATAGGCTAATAGTTTCCAAAAAAGAAAAGAGTGCAATAAGTGAGGGCTAATCAAGTAGTTCTTTAATTCCCAATTTAAAATGGCAGCATTACTCCACTATTAAAATTCTCAGTATTATTTGGATCGCTATCTTTCTTTTGAAGACTATATTAATGGTCAGGTTAAAAAATGCTTTTTCACTTTGTGGAAACTTTGTACCATCAAACATTACTTTGACTTTTCATCTTTCAGACTATTGGTCCAGTCTTTGCTTCTAAGTATTGTAGATTCCTGCAATTTTGTGATCCTGAATAGTTTCTGGTTTTTTTGTATATTTTCAGGGGATTTCTTTGTTTTAACAGCATGCAACTTGACAGAAATACTCTACCCAAAAAGGGACTGAGGTATACGTTTGGTTTTTTTTTCAGCATTGCTCACATATGCTGTATCTGCTTGGAATGTGATTTCATTCTTCTTCGCTCATTTTGCTTTTCTGCTTTTTCTCCTCTGCTGTATGTGGCTTTAAAGCACAAACTTCTACGAGCGAGGCTGACACTGAGCAAACAGCATCAAAAATTCAAGCATCTCTTCAGTGGCATAGAGAGAGTAGGGCCACCCCTTGCTCTCATCTCCACCCCCTGCTCCTTCCCCGCCCCTACACCACACTTGCCCTCCCTTCTCACCATACCTCTTTAAATCCAACAGCATTTCCTGGCCCCATGTCAAGGAAGTGATTTCAAAGGGGAGCCAAGCTGGAGAAGTTGCCCATGCTGGTGAAGATTTAAAGAGATACGGTGGAAGGGAGAGTGCAAGATGGCGTCCTGGGCAGTGCGGCCCATCTTACTATGCCACTGCATCTCTCTCAAACATATCTGAGCTGGGAAAGAAATAAAATGAAACATCAGATTTCTGTTGGATGTGAAAAAAAAAAAAGAGCCAATGTTTCTTTATAGACTGTTTCTTGCTGTACCTCATGGGCAATTCAGAACTGGAGATGATGATGATAATAATACGGAGTTAATATTTAATGCAAAGCAGTATATAGCATCTTACGATTAGGAACCAGAAAAAGAATGACAAATTGAAGGATGCCACAGGATGGTCCTGAAATCTGAATAGAACTTTCTGATCTTTCTACTGTACCTTCAAAAAGTCCAAGCACAGCGTTCGATAGGGATGTAAACAGGGCAAAATATTTTATTTCATTTTGGCCTTCTTCCCAATTTGTGAAGTTTTTTTTTTCCAGTTTGTTGCACATATTCATTTTAATTAAACAAAAATTTTAAACCACTTTTTAATAATTGCTAATTGACAACTGTTCCCAGTTATTGTCTATGCCTCTCTCCCCTCAAGTTTCCTAAGCTTTGCGGGACTTCAGCCCCTTGCCGGTACTTCTGCTTCAAATGTCGCTCTGAAATAGTCGCTTGGTTTCTTGGGATTTCTCTAGGTCAGTTGTCTACACTTATATGTTTCCACTTGCACTTCTTACCTCTGTCACTGGCCAGCCTTTTTCTTTTGCTCTGCTATTCTGTATGGATTGATAGTTTACTATGCATTTTATGGAATAATCAGATATTGTTAAGGAATTTTGACTTTCATCCAACAGATGAGAATGTAGGGGTGGAAGTCGCCCATAATTACAGAATAGCAGTGGATATCGTCAGCTCCATTTATTTTCTCTGTTTCATTCGCACACATACTCTAGTTTAATGTGCAAATCTGAAGGGCTGGATGACCGGTACACTTGTTTGTAATGTTTAGCTATGGGTTTCTTAGTTTTCTTGAGTACTGGGAGTACTTACTGGTCGACAAGTCGATGAAGCCATCCGCGCAATGTGCGGCGGTGGCAAAAAGGGCGAACAGAATGCTAGGAATGATTAAGAAGGGGATCACGAACAGATCAGAGAAGCTTATCATGCCGCTGTACCGGGCCATGGTATGCCCTCACCTGGAGTACTGCATCCAGCACTGGTCGCCGTACCTGAAGAAGGACACGGTACTACTCGAAAGGGTCCAGAGAAGAGCGACTAAAATGGTTAAGGGGCTGTAGGAGTTGCCGTACAGTGAGAGATTAGAGAAACTGGGCCTCTTCTCTCTTGAAAAGAGGAGGCTGAGAGGGGACATGATCGAAACATTAAAGATAATAAAGGGAATAGACTTAGTAGATAAAGACAGGTTGTTCACCCTCTCCAAGGTAGAGAGAACGAGAAGGCACTCTCTAAAGTTAAAAGGGGATCGATTCTGTACAAATGTAAGGAAGTTCTTCTTCACCCAGAGAGTGATAAAAAACTGGAACTCTCTTCCGGAGTCTGTTATAGGGGCAAACACCCTCCAGGGATTCAAGACAAAGTTCTGCTGAACCAGAAAGTACGCAGGTAAGGCTAGTCTCAGTTAGGGCACTGGTCTTTGACTTACGGGCCACCGCAGAAGCATGATGGACCACTGGTCTGACCCAGCAGTGGCAATTTTTATGTTCTTAAATATGTGATAGTTTGGCAGCTGATACCTACAGAGCCACATGGGGACCTGCGTGCTGAAGGTAGGAAGCGCACATTCTATCTGATTCTATAACAGGCTGGTTAAATAAAAGCACTATTTGCATGCTTAAATTTATAAAATGATACCATCCATGTACATGAGTGTGCAGTGCACTTAGGGATGTACATGTGGCTTAGTGTGTAAATGCAAGAGGCTGTTCACAGTGGAGGCACATGGGAGGGGCTAACATTTACACACTTATTCCCAGAGTCTATAAATGTTGCACACATTTCCATCCACAAAAATTGTGCATTATCTTGAGATGCACATGCAAATAAATTGGCTATCAAACCAATTAGTACTAATAATTGAGTGCTGACAATTATTGGTGTTAGTTAGGGTTACCAGACATCTGGATTTCCCCAGGCATGTCCTTGTTTTGAGGACATGTCCAGGGATCCGGACAGCTTTTCAAAACCTGGCACTTTGGTGGCGTAGTAAGGGGGGCAAGAGAGGAGGCAGAACAACATGGACGCTTTCTTTGTGGGGTGCACCGGCAACTCTCCTCCTCTCCACCCCTCACCTACTTCTTGAAATGTTCACCTGCATGAGCAGCATCTTCCACTTGCTTCTCGCGCCAACCTTGGCTCCCTTCTGATGCCACTTCCTGGTCGCGGGACCGGGACCTGACATCAGAAGGGAGCCGAGGTCTGCGTGAGCAGTAGGTGGGAGATGCTGCTCGCACCAGTAAACATTTCAAGAGGTATGCAGGGAGGGCAGAGGCAATCAAGCGGCGGGGAAGAGTGGGGGATGCACATGGTGTGGCGATACTGGGTGCCACTGCCCTGGGCACAAAGCTCCCTCACTACGCCACTGCATGGGCAAGTTAGGGGTGTTCACTAAAGATGCACATAGTATTACGGTGGGGATCCACACCTAATTTACATTGCAGGATTTACACCAGGTTTCAGTTGGTATAAATCCTCATGCCCAAAGTTGGGCATGAATCCTGGAGCTACCTGCTACTCTAAAAAAGGTGCCAATCCCAGAATGCCTATTACAGTGCCGATTGTTTTCAGAGCCAAATTTCGAGCACTAGTTACAGAATCCAGCCCTTAGTATATAGCAGCGTTTTCAAAACCAGTCCTGAAGTACTCCCTTTCCAGTCAGGTTTTCAGGCTATCCACAATGAACATGCATGAGATTGATTGGCATACACTGCCTCCTTTAGTATGCAAATCGCTTTCATGAATATTCATTATGGACATCCTGAAAACCTGACTGGAAAGGGGGTACTCCAGGACCGACTTGGGGAAACACTGGTTTACAGAAGACTGTAATCTACATGTGTAACTATCATATTTAGGTGCTTGCATTTACATAGGCCATAGACCTGTTATAAACATATGGACCTACATTTAAACACATCAATGCTGACTTAACACTAGTATTCTATAATGACAATTACGCCTGTAAGTGTTCTTATAGATTAGGTTCACCGACTACGGAAAGTAGGTCCCTGAATGGTGTTGCATTTAGCATGCCTGACACATAGCACATTTTGCAGAAATGACATAGCTCATATTACTGAATTTGCATTAAAAGTAGTGCTAAAATCTAAATAAGATATGGTCATATAATGTTTATGTTTTAGCAGGGATGTGGGTAATAGCCTAAGGATATGCATTCAATTTATGGTTTTGGTTCGGAAAATATTTTGCATGTAAAGAAAACAGAGGTTAGGGTTAAATGGCCGTTTTCTTATGTGCAATGTCAGGCAGGTTCCTTGGAGTCCTGCAGCGCTTGCCTGCCCTTTACAGTTGAAAGAGTGAAAGTGAAACAGCACCCCCCACTGGCAGACTATAGGAGAAGGATGACTCCTGCTCTACTTAGAGCAGTGTCTTGCAAACTTTGTGAGCTGCGGAACACTAAACCAGCGTCTGCGGCTTGAGGGCACCCGGAAGTGCATGGATGTTGATGCGATTATGTCACGCGCATGCGCGGAGGCCCTCTAGGACCCCTGAGTCATCAGTGGGGGGTGCTGCAAAAGGAGATGCATGGAGAGGAGGAAATGCGCTGGCTTCAACTGACTGCCTACAGGATGTGCCTCTTGCTGCGAGAGGCATTTCCTGTAGGCAGTCAGCCGCTGCTGGCCCCTCTCCTCCCCGGCATCTCGTGGCACACTTGAAATCTCAGGCAGCACACTAGTGTGCCGCTCCACACAGTTTGCGATACACTGACTTAGAGGGAACAGTGTTTGTAAAAGTCCCAAGGACAGAGAAAGACTTTAATAAAGGTTTATTCTAGTATTGTTTTTTTGTTTTTTACTACAGTCTATTAATTTCTACCAGCAAACATACAGTAAGCAAGCCAAAACTGCTTTCTTTTTTGGTTTTTCAATTTGAAATTCTCTTTCTTGTGTATGCTAAATGTGTCAACTGTATTCTCATACAGATATACTCCATCGTCTCGGCAGTCGAGCCAGGATGAGGGTAAGGAATGGCTGCGCTCCCATTCAACCGGAGGCTTACAGGACACCGGCAGCCAGTCTCCCCTTGTGTCTCCTTCAGGCATGTCATCTTCTGCCAATGGAAAGTATCACTTTTCCAACTTGGGTAAGACTTATAGTTCCTTTCACATAAGATTCACTTAGGCCTAAATGGCAGTGCGCCTAAGGTTTTAACGCCTACCGGTACCTAAGAATGCTTAGAATCAGGGCCTAAATGCTAGGTAATGAAATGTCATTTGTGGATGAATTCTTAATTTTTCCCATTGCAGTGAGTCCAACCAATTTGTCCCAGTTTAATCTTCCTGGACCCAACATGATGCGTTCAAATAGCATTCCTGCTCAAGATTCTTCATTCGATCTATATGATGACTCCCAGTTGTGTGGTAGTGCAACATCCCTAGAGGAGAGGCCCCGGGCAATCAGTCATTCCGGCTCTTTCAGAGACAGCTTGGAAGAAGGTAAATGGGATCTATCTATATATATAAAATCAGATGTATCTGTGTATGTATGGACGCATGGACAGATTTAAACAAAATTTGGTATACATATCACTTACTATCTGAGAAAAAATACTGTGGGGTGTGAGAAGGGGGTGACATGTAAAAATTCTAAAAAATGACAGATATTAGTGTCTACCCCATAATTTTCGGCCTCGCTGAGATGATGTTCCAGCATAATTCTGGAACGTATGCAGAGATTTCAACCAAACTTGGTATACATATGACTTACTATCTGGGAAAAAATACTGTGGGGGTGGGAAGGGGGGTGACATGTAAAAATTATCGAAAATGAAAGATGATTGGGATAAATAAAAATCCGGGCAACGCCAGGTGATCAGCTAGACATCTATAAAACAAATCCAAAGAAACCAACAAACAATAGTCATTCAAATGAGTATTGAACCATGAATGACATGTAGGAGAGAAAGAAAAGTAGTTTGAGTTATGAGGTTTTTTCCTATCCTGAAAGTGTTTATTTAAGTAGCATCTTTGATATTTAAAATTCTGTATTTATTAGATTTTGGTTACACAGCGGGTAGCGCAAAATGTAATAATCAGAATACTCTTTAGAGTGGGGAGATGTGAACCTGTGACAGAATATGTGAAATTGGCTTGATTGAAGGTGGAATATAAGATAAGTTATAAGCACAAGCCACAAATGCTGCCGAGAGTTTCAAGATTTATTTAAAATTTGATTTACACGCATTGCCAAATTTTTCAAAGCAATTACAATTCTAAAAATGGGGGGACAATAATATACATGGACAAATTTCAGACGGACATACAAAAACGGACTGAAACAGGAGAACTACAAAAAGTTATAGCACAGAAAGAATAAGTAGGGTTAGTACAACCAGGATGAGAAAAGGTTAAAATAGAAATGCATAGAAAGATAGAGAATATGCACGATAAATGAAAATTTTAAAAAATAAGAAGGTCTTAAACCTTGATTCTAAGTTTCAAAAGCATCTTTATACAGGAAACTTTTGAGGGATCCTTTAAATCTGTCCAATACAGTTTCATTTTGCAAGTAGCCAGGTAAGGTGTTCCAGAGCGAAAGGGCTGAAACCGAAAAAATAGCAGCGTGCCTTGTGCTTATCATTTTTAAGGAAGGAATGGAAAGGAGATGGTGTTCTGTTGATCTTAATGTCTTGGATGGAGTGTAGGGTATGAAGAGACGATCGAGAAATACAGGTGATTTTGATAATCGGACTTTGAAGGTTATAAGAGCTGTTTTATAAGTGATTCTGTAAGAAACTGGAAGCCAGTGTGCATTTTTCAAAAGAGGTGTCCCATGGTCAAACTTTTTTGAGTTTGTAATAACTTTTATTGCCGTATTTTGGATTATCTGTAGCCTTCTCAATCTTCCATGCTAACTAGTTACGTGACCCCCGGTGGTCGGCGTCCAACTTTTTAGAGGGACAAATGGGGTTCAGCCACACGAGATCGAGCAATAACAGGTCTATGATGCCCTAAAAAAAATGCCAAAGACTAGGGGACACTCAATGAAGTTATAGGGAAATACTTTTAAAACCAATAAGAGGAAATTTTTTTCACTCAGAATAGTTAAGCTCTGGAACGCGTTGCCAGAGGATGTGGTAAGAGCGTATAGTGTAGCTGGTTTTAAGAAAGGTTTGGACAAGTTCCTGGAGGAAAAGTCCATAATCTGTTATTAAAACATGGGGGAAGCCTCTGCTTACCCTGGATTGGTAGCATGGAATTTTGCTACTCCTTGTATTTTGGCCAGGTACTAATAACCTGGATTGGCCACTGTGAAAACGGGCTACTGGGCTTGATGGACCATTGGTCTGACCCAGTAAGGCTGTTCTTAAATACCTTTATATAGTGAATTACAGTAATCTATCCTCAAAATAACAAGTGAATGAATTAGAGTATTTAAAGTATCAGTAGTGAGCCCAAACTCAGAGGCAAAGGACCAGGGTTCCATAACAAAACAGCGGTATCCAAAGTCACACAAAATGGAACCAAAGCTTGGTGTCAGGAGATAAAAATGTACAATACTTTATTAAAATTTGCAACAAAATACACACTGCAACCTGTAAATCAGATGGCGCCAAAGTATTTGATGGATAATATTCTACTGTATGTGCCACGTCCCAAGCTGCGCTCTGTTGATCGTGCTGCTCCATGTATTCCAACGTTGAAGCAGTTAAGACTGTAAGTCACCAGAGCAAGTATGTTTTCATGTATAGGTCCTTGTGTGTGGAATACGATTCCTTTATATATAAGTCAGCAGGGAAATTTACAAAATTTTAAATGATTATTGAAAAGATTCAATAAACTGAAGTATGGGGATTGAGTATTTTGTTTTAGGATTGAGTGCTGGATGCTAATTAATGTTTTTATTGTCTGTGTGTGTGATGGGTTTTTTTTTAATAGGATAAATGTGTTATGGTTTTTTCTTTTTTTTCTCTTTCCCTAATTTCCCTATACAAATTTTATTGTAATCTAACTTTTTTTTTTCCTTAAGTATTATGAAGTTTGTTTTTATGTATTGTTTTATCCTCCCCATTTTATATTCATTGTAAACCACTTAGATTTTAACCCTGGTTTTATATTTGCGGTATATTAAATAAATTAAACTTATATTATTATGTATGTATATGCTGTGCCCCGCTTTGTATAAAGTGGGATATAAATGAAATAAACTATAAACTATTTTGCAAGCTCGTGAGTATTTATTTTTCTTTCTTTCTTTTTTTTTTTTTTAGTACATGGTTCCTCGTTATCGCTGGTCTCCAGCACATCTTCGCTTTATTCTACAGTAAGTGTTTTGTGATGACAGAAGGTCCTTATAAACATAATTTGTCAAATTTGATATCATTTATTTATTTGATATACCATCTAGTATCTGAAAGACACAGAACAGTTTAAAACTGTAAAATCAAGAAACACAGCACACTTTCACACCATCACCCAGCCCTTCAAACTCCAAGAAAATAAAATACAAGCATTAACTAATCAGTAACCTGACAGAGTGTAAACCTAAACCCTACAGTAAAACCACCACTACTACTCAACATCTCTATAGCGCTACCAGATGTACGCAGCACTGTACACATTATATACAGGTACTTTCTGATCCTAGTGGTCTCACAATCTAAGTTTGTACCTGGGGCAATGGAGGGTTTTGTGACTTGCCCAAGGTCACAAGGAGCTACACTGGGAATTGAACCCAGTTCCCCAGGATCTCAGTCCGCTGCAGTAACCATTAGACCACTCCTCCTTTCCAAACCCTTAACCCAGTGTCCCGCAAACTTTTCAGCTGTCAGCACACTAAACCCAGTGCCCTGACCAAAAGTGGAAGTGCACGTATGTTGACACGATGACATAATGTGCATGAGTGACATCATCACATCGCTGTCCTTATACGCCCAGAGGCCCATCTGGCCGCAACCCTGAACCTGTCACTTTGGGAGAAGGATCCTAGAGGAGGGGAGGTGCAGGGAGAGAAGGAGAGATGCCAGCGAGGAGGAGAGTCGTCATCACCAGCTGACTGCCTGCAGGATGTGTCTCTTGCCACGAGAGAGACGTCCTATAAGAAGTCAGCCCACATCAGCGCCTCTCCTACTTACTGGCAGCTCGTCGGGGCACACCTAAATTTGCTGTGGCAACACAGTTTGCGATACACTGCTCTACCCCTAAAAACTATTTCGCCATTCTGGTTCTTCATTTTTTTCAGGGTGCTTCTACTTTTTGACTGCTCTGGTATTTACCTTTAACCTTAGTACATAGCATGGCTTAAATTCTACTACTACTGTAATTTCTATAGCGCTGCCAGACGTATGCAACGCTGTACATTAAACATGTAAGAGACAACCCCTGCTTAATAAAGCTTACAATCTAATCAAAACAGACAAACAGGAAAAATAGGGGTTAGGGAATTTCTTCCAGAGGGAATGATAAAAAATAGATGGACACTTTACAAGTTAGTAGGGAGTTAGGGGTTAAAAGCAGCCTCAAAATTGTTTTTTAGCCTAGATTTGAATACTGCCAGAGATGGAGCTTGACGTACCGACTCAGGCAGTCTGTTCCAGGCATATGGTACAGCAAGATAGAAGGGATGGAACAATAATTTCACATAACCTTTTAACCTTACCATAATAGTCTGTTATTGAGACAGACTTGGGGGAAGCCACTGCTTGCCCTGAATCAGTAGCATGGAATGTTATTACTCCTTGGGTTTTGGCCAGGTACTAGTGACCTGGATTGGCCACCGTGAATACGGGATTCTGGGCTAGATGGACCATTGGTCTGACCCAGTAAGGCTATTCTTATGTGAGCCAAGTACAGGACAGTCAAGCCATTGTGACCACACTGATGAGGTTGGCTCTTAGGCATTGGTGGAATGATGCATTATGACATCACAATGTCAACTCTGGAATATTGCTACTCTTTGGGTTTCTGCCAGGTTCTTGGGACCTGGATTGGCCGCTGTTGAAAAAAGGGTACTGGGCTAAGTGGACCATTGGTCTAACCTATTCTTATTCTTTTTTCCTTTTCTTAATATATTAATTCCACTCTGAAGTCTGTAAGTTTATCCCCAAAGAATTAGTTCTACTGAGCGCCGATTCTGTTGTATGAAATTTCACTATAATTTTTTTCCCTCTTTTTTTGCAGGCTGAAGAAAAGGCCCACTCTGAGGTACTTACATCTTAATCGATTTACTTTCATATACTAGACTTCCTTATATGGCCCAGGTAACACTGTCGTAACGTGGGAGATAATGTTGCTCTGTATGAGGTCTCTACATTAACAGAACTGATTTGAAATTTAAGATGCAAGGGTATGGGCAGTGGCATAGTGAGAGTAGAAGACACCACCTGTGGGCAGTGGCACTCCCTGTGGGCAGTGGCACCCCCTGTGCCCTCCTCTCTGCTCCCTCCTCCTTACATGCCAACCCTCCGTTCCTTGCATGCCCCCATGCCACACTCATGCCCTTCCATAGCAAAGCAGCAGATGAATCCAGACTAGTGGGTATAGCTCACATCGACCAGCAGGTGGAGATAGAGAACTGATTAACAGTTGGCCTTAAAGCCTGGTGTTCCTCCTGTTGATCCAGTTTTGCTCTATCTCCCAGCAGGAATGGAGCTTACTCTACTAGCTCCTGGATTCTGGCTGGGGCCGGGTTAGGTGGTGTTCCTGTGGCTTCCTCTGTTGAGACTCAGTCTCTTCAGCAGGACAGGGGTGCCTGGCTGATCGGTGCCGGCTTTGGGAGCTACACCTGGGCCCTCCCAGGTCCCTTCTCCACCCTCCCCTCCGTTTGTTTGAGCGGGTTCTTGGGCCACTGCAGGAGGTTTGTGCTTAGGTTTCTTCATTCCAGTAAAAAAAAAACCAAAAAAAAAACCAACGACTTCCTGCTTGTGCTGAGCCGTGCTGTGTTCGTGTGGCTTTCAGGCAATTACCAGCTGTAACCCGGCTGCAGTGAGAGCGGGGGACCGGTTGGTGAGTAACTTGGTTTGCTGTCTGCCTCCTCTTTCGTTAGTCGGTCGTTCGTGTTCGTTCCGGCGGTAGCGGGGGGGGGGGCGGAGTCGGCGGTCGGCGGCGTGTCGCCGCGTTGGTGGAAAAAAAAAAAAAAAAAAGTTTTTTGAATCGCCGTTTACAGAGATGGCAGCAGAGGCTTCTCAGTGGTGTTCGCGCTGTGGGAAGCGTAGAGCACTGTCGGGCTTCTGTTCTGCCGGGTGTGTGGATACACCGGCAGAAGATGCGTTCCTGCAAGCTTGTGAGTTAGCCATCTCCCGTGTCAGCGAGGCACGGTCTACGTCCCCGGGTCTCGAGGGCGACTCGGAGGGACTGCAAGGCTCTTCCGCGGCTGAGGGGAGGTCAGCGGCGGTCGGGGAGCCGGGGTCGCTAGGGGACGGCGCGGCTGCGCGCCCTGGCATTGATCAGGCCGGTTCAACTTTACTGGGGGTGAGCTCCTTCTCACCGGAGTTTGTTATGTTGTTGCACCAAGCATTTCTGCTACAGGGCTCGCAGCCGGCCCAGTCGGTGCTGGCGACCTGTCCGTCCCTCCCTGGGCCTTCTACCTCTACGGGTTTTACCGGTGCTATTGCCGGCCCGACTTCGGGTCCGGTGTTGTCGCCTGGGCGGTCGCAGGGGGCGAAGAAACGCAGACTCGCGACCGTGGACGCAGAAGGTAATCTTCCCTTATCCCCTTTCTCTCTTCCTGAATCATTAGAGGAAGGGGAGGTCTTAGATTGGGAGGCGGAGGATCCCCCGGGCAGGGAAGTTGATGATCCTTCCGCTCTCCGGTTGTTTCATAGAGAGGAGCTGGCGTCCTTGATTTCTAAGGCTTTGCAGGGTTTGAATATTTCTCAGGAAGATGCTAAGGTGTCGGGTAACCCCCTGATGGCAGGTACACGCAAGCCACCTAAGTCCTTTCCGGTGCATGAAGCCATGCAGGAGCTGATCGCGGCGCAATGGGATACGCCGGAGGCCAGTTTACGAGTGGCGAAGGCCATGTGGCTCCTGTATCCGGTTGACCCGACCAAACTTGATAAGTTTAGGTTGCCTAGGGTGGACGCTTTGGTGGCAGCGGTAACGAAAAAGACTACCTTGCCGGTGGAAGGGGGGGTGACGCTAAAGGATGCGCAGGATAGGAAGATTGAATCTTCACTAAAAATGTCCTTTGAAGTAGCTGCGGTTACCTTACAGGCCGCAATTTGCAGCTCGTATGCGGCGCGGGCATGTTTGCAGTGGTCGCAAGGGATGACCGATAATTTAATGGAGTCTGGGGGTTCTGTCCCTTCGGAACTGGCTGATTTGGAGTCGGGCTTGGCTTATTTAGCAGACTCCTTATATGACATTATTCGAGCATCTGCGAAACAGATGTCTCTTTCAGTGGTATCGCGTAGATCCTTATGGCTCCGACATTGGGCGGCGGATGCTGCATCCAAGCTTAGGCTGGTGAGACTTCCTTTTAAAGGAGGTTTATTGTTTGGAGAGGACTTAGATAAATTGGTGAAGGATTTTGGGGATACCAAAACACAGCGTCTACCGGAGGTTAGGGCTAGGCCCCCGGTGAGGTCCTCCTCGTCTAGACCGCACTTCAGAGATGTTAGGCGTTCCAGGTCTGGTAAACCATTCTTCAGATCTGCAGGTGGTTCTTTCTCTGCGTCGAGACCTAGGTTTCAGCAGAGGAGTTCCTTTCGTACGACGAAACCCTCTTCAGGTCAGCCAACACGTACCCCAACAAGTCGCACTCCGCAATGACGGGGGCTTGGCTCCCTCCGCCTTTCCCTTAGGGGGCCGGCTTTCGGCGTTCCGGGCGGAGTGGGCCACAATCACGTCAGATCAGTGGGTGTTGGACATTGTTCAAGAAGGGTACAAGTTGGAGTTCGCCTCTCCCGTCGTAGATTCTTTCTTGGTGTCCCCGTGCCATGGGGCGGCCAAGGGAGAGGCGGTCCGCATGACTCTTCAGGGGCTGCTCGATCTGGGGGCGGTGGTACCGGTGCCCCCGGAAGAGGTAGGCCGCGGGATATATTCCCTTTACTTCATTGTACCAAAGAAGGGGGGGTCAACAGATTTCTCAGTGTTCGCCATTTCCGGATGGAGACGGTACGCTCGGTCATTGCGGCTGTACGACCGGGAGAGTTCCTCACGTCCCTAGATCTCAAGGAGGCGTACCTACATATCCCGATCTGGCCTCCGCATCAGCGGTATCTGAGGTTTGCGATTCTTGGCCAGCATTATCAGTTTCGGGCAATGCCCTTTGGCCTGGCGACGGCTCCCCGCACCTTTTCCAAAGTTATGGTGGTGGTGGCAGCCTTTCTTCGCAAGGAAGGGATTCGGGTACACCCTTACTTAGACGACTGGTTGATTCGCGCCTCGTCCAGACAGGAGAGTTTGTCGGTCACTCAGAGGGTAATCTCTCTCCTTCAGTCGTTGGGGTGGATCGTCAACTTTCCCAAGAGTTGTCTGTCCCCGTCGCAGTCTTTGGTGCATCTGGGGGTCAGATTCGACACTGCTCTGGGAAGGGTATTTCTACCCCGGGACTGGGGAGAGAAATTGCAGGCTCAGATTCGCCTACTTCTCGGGTCGGCCAGACCTCGGGTTTGGGATTATGTGCAGGTTCTGGGCTCCATGGTAGCGACTCTGGAGGTGGTCCCCTGGGCTCGGGGCCACATGAGGCCCTTACAACAGTCGCTTCTCTCTCGCTGGTCCCCAGCTTCTCTGGACTACAATGTGCGTCTCCAATGGAGTCCTCGGGCGGCTCGCAGCATGCAGTGGTGGCTACACGAGTTGCACCTGTGGCGGGGCATGCCGTTAGCCACGCCGGATTGGGTGGTGGTGACAACGGATGCCAGTCTGCGGGGCTGGGGGGCCCAGTGCCTGCAAGCGTCGGTGCAGGGAGTGTGGTCCTTAGAGGAAGCGCAGTGGCCAATCAATTTGTTGGAATTAAAAGCGATCAGGTTGGCGCTGAGGGCTTTTCAGTCCCTGATTCAGGACAGGCCGACCAGAATCTTTTCGGACAGTGTCACGGCGGTCGCATATGTCAATCGTCAGGGGGGCACTCGGAGTCCGCAGTTGGCCGAAGAGGCAAGGAGATTGTTTCGGTGGGCAGAAGGGCATGTTCCGCTTCTGTCGGCGGCATACATTGCAGGTCACGAAAACGTGCAAGCGGACTTCCTCAGCAGAAATCTTCTAGATCCGGGCGAGTGGGAGTTGTCGGCTCGAGCGTTCGGCCTGCTAGTCCGTCGGTGGGGGTTGCCAGAGTTGGATCTCATGGCTTCGTCCCGCAATGCGAAGTTGCCTCGCTTCTTCAGCAGACGCAAGGAGAAGGGTTCGGAGGGGGTGGACGCGTTGGCTCTCCCATGGCCTCCGAATTCCCTTCTGTATGTGTTCCCGCCTTGGCCCATGATAGGTCGGGTGTTACAACGCATCTCTCTCTTTCAAGGCAGGGTGATCCTGGTGGCCCTGGATTGGCCGCGTCGGCCGTGGTACGCAGATCTAATTCAGATTTCAGTAGGTGATCGGGTGACGTTCCAGGTAACTCCGGACTTACTAACTCAGGGCCCAATTTGGATGGAAGATACGGCCCGCTTTGGTCTTACGGCCTGGCTCTTGAGCGGTCAAGGCTAAAGAAGAAGGGCTATTCGGAACAGGTGATTGCCACGCTTCTTAAAGCTAAGAAGATTTCGACTTCGACCTCCTATGCGAGAGTCTGGAAGATTTTTGATGCTTGGTGCAGACGACAGGGAATCGCGCCCTTCCATGCATCTCTGCCGGCTATTCTTGCTTTTCTGCAGGAAGGCGTAGAGAAAGGATTAGCCTATAACTCTTTAAAGGTTCAGGTGGCGGCCATTGCCTGTTACAGGGGCCGGGTGGCTGGCGCGTCGCTAGCTTCGCAGCCGGACGTGGTCCGTTTCCTCAAAGGGGTTCACCATATCCGCCCGCCGGTAAGGCGAATTTGTCCGTCCTGGAATCTTAAGCTCGTCCTTGGGAGGTTGCAGGGGGCACCTTTTGAGCCCCTGTCAGCGGCCACTTTGAAGGATGTCACGCTGAAAACAGTGTTCTTGGTGGCGATGGCTTCGGCGAGGCGAGTATCGGAACTCCAGGCGCTTTCTTGCAGAGAACCCTTTTTACGTTTTTCTGAGTCGGGGGTATCGGTGCGGCCGGTGCCGTCCTTCCTGCCTAAGGTGATTTCTTCATTTCATGTGAACCAGAGTGTATTCCTCCCGTCCTTCCGGAAGGAGGATTGGGGTAAGCGATTTTTGTCTTTGCGTCTACTGGATGTACGGCGTATGCTTCTCCATTATTTGGGGGTGACGAATGATTTTCGTAGGTCGGACCATCTCTTTGTATTGTTCGCGGGTAAAAACAAGGGGATGGCGGCGTCTAAAGCGTCCATTGCGCGTTGGGTCAAAGAGACCATTGCTTCGGCTTATGTGTTGACAGGAAAGAAAGTACCGGAGCACCTTCATGCTCATTCCACTCGGGCGTTGGCTACGTCTTGGGTGGAGTCCGGGGGGATGCCTTTGGAGGAAATTTGCCGGGCGGCCACTTGGTCATCGGGTAATACCTTTTCGAAGCATTACCGTTTAGACGTAGCGGCCAGTGCGGAGGCAAGTTTTGGCGCTGCAGTGCTGGCAGAGGCGGCATTGGCGTCCCACCCGGTTTGAGTTTGCTTTGCTACATCCCACTAGTCTGGATTCATCTGCTGCTTTGCTATGGAAGGTAAAATTATGGTCTTACCTGTTAATTTTCTTTCCTTTAGAAGCAGCAGATGAATCCAGAGCCCCTCCCCAAGTGCACTGTATGTTTGTAGGGAGTTTGTTTATGGTTTCAGTTGGGATATGGTTGGTAATTGTATTATTTAGTGGCACATTTTCTACTGGAATGAAGTTTTATGGATGCTCATGCTCCTTTCGGGCTGCTTGGGCAAAATGCATAACTGGATCAACAGGAGGAACACCAGGCTTTAAGGCCAACTGTTAATCAGTTCTCTATCTCCACCTGCTGGTCGATGTGAGCTATACCCACTATCTGGATTCATCTGCTGCTTCTAAAGGAAAGAAAATTAACAGGTAAGACCATAATTTTACCTTCCTTCCCTCCCCGTACCCCTTTAAATCTTCACCAGTGTAGGGCAGTGGTGTACCTAGAGGGGGGGAGGTCCGCCCTGGGTGCACGCTCCAAGGGGGTGCACAGGAGAGAGCTGAACGGGGACGACGTGGGACCCGCGGGGTTAAATATAACTCGAGCCGCGAGGCTCGTCTTCTCCTACTTGCCCTGCCGTGCACACATAGCTGACCGGAAGTCTTCCCGATGTCAGCGCTGACGTCAGAGGGAGGGAGGGCTTTGCTTAAGCCCTCCCTCCGACGTAAGCGCTGACATCGGGGAAGACTTCCGGTCGGCTATGTGTGTGCGGCAGGGCAGGTAGGAGCAGAAGACGAGCCTCGCGGCTCAAGTTGTATTTGGCTGAGAAAGTTGCTAAGATGAGAGCTAGGAGGCAAACGCGGAACACAAAATGGGGGAGGGAGTGCATTTTTGGACACAAGGCATGAACTTGGGAGAGAGGATGAAGGAAGGGAGGGAAAGAGGTGGGGGAGGGAGTGCATTTTTGGACACAGAAGGCATGAACTTGGGAAAGAGGAAGGGAAGGAAAGAGATGCTGAGGTGGGGAAGGGAATGCGTTTTTGGATACAGAAGGCATGGACTTGGGAGAGAGGAAGGGAGGGAAAGAGATGGTTGTGTACACAGGAATGGAAGAAAGGAAAATTTTTGGTCATAGGGAGGGAGTGAGGTACAGACAGTGGCATACCAAGGTTGGGGTGAGGGGAGGGCGGTCCACCCCGGGTTTACGCCCCAAGGGGGTGCACAGCTGGCCACCCTCCAGTGTTCTCCCTAGGCCAGCAAACTGCGGCTCTTTAGCCACTTGAGTGCCACCGCCGCCATCGGGAACAGGCCGGCGCTGAGTTCTCCCTGCTTTTCCCTATGGAGCCGACCAACTTTCGCCGCTCGCGTCAATTCTGGCGTCGGAGAAGACATTCTGGGCCAGCCAATTGCTGCCTGGCTGGCCCAGAACGTCCTCTCCGACGTTAGAATTGATGTCGGGCGGCGAGAGTTGGTCGGCCCCGCAGGGAAGAGAAGCAGGGCGAACTCGGCACCGGCCTGTTCCAGATGGCGGCAGTGACAGCCTATTCCCCAGCGGTGATGGCAGCATTTTCCCAATGGTGGTGGCATGGGGGAGGGGAGGGCAGGGAGAAAGAAAGAAAGGGGGGGGACAGGGAACCAGAAAGAAAGAAAGGGGGCAGGGTGAAACAAAGAAAAATGGGGCACGGAGAGAGAGAGAGAGAAAGACAAACAGAACAAAAGAGGACATGGAGAGAGAAAGAAAGAAGGGGACAGGGTGCAACAAAGAAAGAAATGAGGTACGGAGAGAGAGAGAAAGACAGACATACAGAAAGAAAGGGGGTATGGAGAGAGAGAAAAAGAAAGAAGGGGGCAGGGTGAAACAAAGAAAAAGTTTGGGGAGGGAATGAGGTCTGGAGGAGAGGAAGCGTACAGGAGGCTGAAAGAAGGGAAGAAATATTGGATGCACAGTCAGAAGAATAAAGTGCAACCAGAGACTGATGAAATTACCAAAGGTAGGAAAAATGATTTTATTTTAAATTTAGTGATCAAAATGTGTCCGTTTTGAGAATTTATATATGCTGTCTATATTTTGCACTATGGCCCCCTTTTACTAAACCGCAATAGCGTTTTTTAGTGCAGGGAACCTATGAGCGTCGAGAGCAGCGTGGGGCATTCAGCGCAGCTCCCTGCACTAAAAACCGCTATCGCAATTTAGTAAAAAGGAAGGGGGTATATTTGTCTATTTTTGTATAGTTGTTACTGAGGTGACATTGCATAAAGTCATCTGCCTTGACCTCTTTGAAAACCCACGGAATATAAATGATAATTAACATTTTCTCTGCGTACAGCGTGCTTTGTGTTTTTAAAATTTTATTGTTGGTAGATCATTTTGACTTGGCCACAAAGGTAAGGGGGAGGGAGGGAGGGGAGCTGCTGAAAGACATCTAGTAATCCTTGCAGGCTTGACTGTGCAGGGAATTATTTTTGTAAAATCATGTTTTGTTATGTGACTGGCATTATTTAGACTTTAATTTCTATGAATGAATAGAATGAAAATGATATAAATTACTTGCTTGCTTTTATGTGCGTGCGCTGAAGGAAAGTGGAGAGAGAGTGGGCTGAGGACGCTAAAGGGAAATGGGGAAGAGAGAGTGGGGAGAAGACACTGATTTATAAATTGACAATTGTACAGAATATTGTTTCTTTTTATACTTTAATATAAACAATTCAAGGCTTGTGTGGATGGAATCAGGTGGTTTGCGGGGATGGGGACCGAGCTTACGGGGATTAGTCCAATAAAATGGTATTTTTTTATTTCTCATTATTTGTTTTATTTTTATTTGTTAATTTGTAAAGTGGTGATTGTTATGTATCAGTTTTTTCAAATTTACATCTACTGTCTTTATATTTTGCACTGTATTAGAGGACATGTGTTACTGTTTTTGTGGTGTTGCATTGTATCCAGGGTCTGGTTTCTTGGCGGTTCAGTTTAACTTTTGTCTACATATTTCTATTTTTAGTTTGTGATTATTCCATATTGGGCAAGGGTGTATCTCTGTTCTGTGTGTATGAAAAGAACATAGTTTTCAATTGGCATTAACTGCAAGATCAATTGACTATGCGGGATCTGGCTTGTTTAGTTTTACAATGTATGTGTTGGTGTTCTAGTGCTCACTGCAGTGTTTAAGATGCTGCCTTTTCCTAGGTACACTCTTGTTGTGCGATATGTGGATTGTTACTAAAAATCATATTTTTCATATAGATGGGGGGGGTGTCAAAAAATGATGGGCCCCAGGTGCCACATACCCTAGGTACGCCACTGGTGTAGGGTTACCAGATTTTCCATCTGGTAAAAGAGGTTGCGTGACTCCGCTGTTTTCTTCCATGTTCCACCCCCAGCCCCACCCCATTCTGCTTCCCAAACCAAGCCCCGCACAAACCTCGTCTCTTCGAGCCAAGACTGGAGTGCATCTGTGCATGTACAGATTCGACATGATGACATCACGCGCATGTGCAGATGCATTCCCGAGCTCACTAGCTTTTCACAACCCGAACAAAGTGCCAGGTTTTGAAAAGCCGTCTGGATGCTTGGGGAAATCCAGATGTCTGGCAACCCTACACCAGTATGAGCAGCTTCTACGGCCTGCTGCTCACTTTGGCTTTCCCTCAGATGTCACTTCCAGGCCCTGTGACCCAGAAATGATTTCAGAGGGAGCCAGGATAGTGTGAGCAGCAGGCTAGAGAAGTTGCTTGCGCTGGTGAAGATTTTAAAGAAGAGAGCTAACGATGCCCCAATCAAGATGGCGCCCGTGGTCTTTGTTTGGATCAATTTCCATTCAGAGTGGCAGAAGCATGATAAGGTTTGTCTTAACTGCCTGGTTTTTGTAATTTTTCAAAAGATATTAAAAAGCAAATTATAAAGGGGAATTCTGTAAATTAGGTGCCCTAAAACAGCATCGTGGTGCCAAGATTACATCATGGAATCTTGGCATTGGCAGCATCATGTGTAGGCGAATCCTCTTGCACCATGTCAATGGTAGGAGTAAGTTGGTGCGACTAAATGGGTCCAGTGATGTGTAGAGTTTATAGTATTCGGTAAACTACGCGTCTAATTGGGAGATACGCCCATGGCCCACTCATTTTCTGCCTAAATATATGTCCTCTTGCAGTTAATTACTGTGGCACTTAGGAACTTAGGGGGAGCAGGGTATGTACTAATCCATGACCACTTAAGTGCAGAATATTGATTTAAGCGTCTATGTGTTAGCTGACTTAAAAAAACAACCAGATATTCAAAGCCGAAGTGCAAACAAGTCTTGGCTTTGAATATCTGGACATAACTATCAGCAATAAACAAAATTCTTAGCACACCAGCTGGATATTGGATCCATAGTTTATTCTGCTCATTTGCAGAACATTAAAAAGTAAGGACAAGAAACTTAGGGTCTCTTCTGTCAAACTGCGCTAGCAGTTTTTAGCGCAGAGAGCCGCGCTGAATGGTCTGCACTGCTCCCAACGCTCACAGGAACTCTATGAGCATTGGGAGCAGCGCAGGCCATTCAGCGCAGCTCACCATGCTACCAACTGCTTGCACAGTTTGATAGAAGAGGCCCTTAGTCATCTTTTCTCTTTGGAGAGAAGAAAATTTTTGTTTTTTTTGTTTTTCTTTGGTGGGGGGGGAGGGGGGGTTCCTCTTATTTACTTTCGTATTGCTACTTTTATAACAGCTCTATAACTCCATTGCTGTAAATACTTTAGACACAGCTGATGGAAGGTAAAACCAAACTCCTTTTCTTTACCAATCCAGCAAATTGTCAAACTACGGCGAGAGCTGTTGGCATCACAAGAAAAAGTTGCCACTCTTACATCCCAGCTTTCAGCAAATGTAAGTACAATTGCATTAGTAACAAAATGGTAAATAAAACCTGAAATCCTCAGTTCCGTCCGTTAGAACTCCGCTTACTAGCAAATTCTATCTAGTTCGCCTAAAGTTAGGCGCCTTTATCAACATACCTAGCCGGTGTAGGCACCTAACTTAATTGATTAATAGGCTTAATCGATGCTGATAATTAGCATATACAACTTCATAATTGGGTTTAATTGGCTAACTTGAAAAACACGATTCTCATAAAAGTAGGCACCTAGTCCAAAGTGCCTACCTAAAAGTGGGCATGGTTATGGGAGGTGCCATTAGGTGAAGAAAATCCTAGCACAAATACATCTAGAGCAGTATCCTGCAAGCCTTTCGACACCCGGAAGTGCGCGGATGGCACGTTGACTTCCGTGCATGCGCGGAGGCTCTCCAGCCATACCCTTAACCTGTCCCTTTGCCAGTGGGGGAGAGGAGGAGAGACACCATCAAGGCGGAGACTATAAGCAGTCAGCCGACACCTCTCCTCCTTGCCGGTGTTTCGCGGCACACAGTTTGTAATACACTGGTCTAAAGATAGGATGCCTAGCGACACCTAAGCCTGCTTAAGTGTCACTGTGTGTAGCATAGGTGTCCTGTATTCCTCATGCTCTAACTGATTAGTTCTGTCACGCCCACTCTCCACTCCTGAGAAAATTAGGAGAAATTATTTTAGCTCAAATGTAGGCGTGTAGACAAATTTACTGTGGTATGGCAGCACAGGCCCCACGGTAAGCCTGTTTAACGTGCGGTAAGTTCGCACAATCGCTTACCATAGTTTAGTAAAAGGACCCCGTTGAACGCCATTTATAGAAAAGCGCTGAGCACTACTTTATTTTGGTTTTGATTTCTTTTAGGTGCCTTTTATAGAATCTGGCCAACGAGGTCACAGTTTTCTAAAAGTCTATTTCCACAGAAAAAAGTACTAGGTTTTACTTATGTAAATGGCTTTTAAAATTGCCCACCCTCTGTTTTTCTTCATAATCTACTTTTCTTGACCCTGTCTACTTATTGTGGGCGAAATATTTGAGATTTTGTTTAACTTCTAGAAAATTGTTTCCTTATTTTAGTTGATCTGATCTGTATCAAGTCAAAAGATTACACTTGATTTGTAAATTTATAAGTGGTTAGGAGAGCAAAAAGAGAATACGAAGAGAGACTGACCAGGGAAGCAAAAAACTTCAAATCGTTCTACAGATATGTTAAAGGGAAGCAACCGGCAAGGGAGGAAGTAGGACCATTGTATGATGGAGATAGAAAGGGAACAGTTAAGGAGGAAAAAGAGGTGGCCGATAGGTTAAACAAGTTCTTCTCAGTCTTCACAAGAGAGGACACAACCAACGTACCGGAAGCTGAGAAAATCTTCAATGGAGACCAAGAAGAAAAGTTATCGACAATAGAAGTAAGCCTCGAAGAAGTCCTCCATCAGGTAGATAGATTGAAAACAGACAAATCCCCGGGCCCGGATGGAATCCACCCAAGGGTATTAAAAGAGCTGAAAAACGAAATAGCAGAATAACTCCAACGAGTTTGCAACCTATCCTTGAAAACAGGGAAGATCCTGGAGGACTGGAGAGTGGCAAATGTTACATCTATCTTCAAAAAGGGATCGAGAGGGGACCCGGGAAACTACAGACCAGTAAGTCTGACTTCGGTTCCAGGCATGATGATGGAAGCACTGATAAAAAACAGCATCAGTGAGCACATAGACAGAAATAGGCTACTGAAAACGACCCAGCACGGCTTCTGCAATGGAAGATTGTGTCAAACAAACTTACTGCACTTCTTTGAGGAGATAAGCAGACAGATGGACAGGGGAGATCCCATAGACATCATTTATCTTGACTTCCAAAAAGCTTTTGACAAGGTACCACACGAGCGGCTGCTTAGGAAGTTGTGGAACCACGGGGTGGAAGGTGACGTACACAGATGGGTTAAGCACTGGTTGGCAGGTAGGAAGCAGAAGGTGGGAGTGAAGGGTCACTACTCAGATTGGAGAGAGGTCATGAGTGGGGTTCCACAGGGGTCAGTACTCGGACCGCTGCTGTTCAATGTATTTATTAATGACCTAGAAACAGGGACGAAGTGTGAAGTTATAAAATTTGCGGATGACACCAAACTCTGTAGCAGGGTTAGGACAGTAGAGGAATGTGAAGAATTACAAAGGGATCTGAACAAGCTGAAGGGGTGGGCAAATAAATGGCAGATGAGCTTCAATGTGGAGAAATGCAAGGTCATGCATGTAGGGAAGAAGAGCCTGAGGTTCAGCTACATAATGGGAGGGTTGGTACTAGGGAAAAGTAACCTTGAAAAGGACTTGGGAGTGCTGGTGGACACAACAATGAAGCCAACAGCACAATGCGCAGCGGCCTCAAGGAAAGCAAACAGAATATTGGGTATCATCAAGAAGGGTATTACAACCAGAACGAAGGAAGTTATCATGCCGCTGTATCGAGCGATGGTGCACCCGCATCTGGAGTACTGTGTCCAATACTGGTCGCCGTACCTGAAGAAGGATATGGCGATACTTGAGAGGGTCCAGAGAAGAGCAACACGTATGATAAAGAGTATGGATAACCTTTCAAACGCAGACAGGCTAGAGAGACTGGGGCTTTTCTCCCTGGAGAAGCGGAGACTCAGAGGGGACATGATAGAGACATATAAGATCATGAAGGGCATTGAGAATGTGGAGAGGGACAGATTTTTCAGCCTAAGGGGAACTACAAGAACAATAGGGCACTCGGAGAAACTAAAAGGGGACAGGTTTAGAACCAATGCCAGGAAGTACTTCTTCACTCAGAGGGTGGTGGATACCTGGAATGCGCTTCCGGAGGGAATGATAGGACAGAGTACCTTACAGGGATTCAAAGAGAAATTGGATAAATTCTTGAAAGAAAAAGTTATTGAGGGATATAGATAGGGAAGATATAGGATAAAGAAGGGTACAGTAGAAGGATAGGGATAAGGAAGGATAAAAGAGATGGAAGGATATAAAGGATCACTTACAGGTCATGGACCTGATGGGCCGCGCAGGAGCGGACTGCTGGGCATGATGGACCTCTGGTCTGACCCAGCAGAGGCACTGCTTATGTTCTTATAAATAAAAAATGTTAAAAAATTGTTGTCCACTCTCTGTACAGAAAACAGGAGTCCTTAGAAATTATTTTTTTAATCAGGTCGGTGGTGCCTAATACAATTTAAGACTATTTCAACTTCATTTGTTGGTCTTTGACTTTCCTGGCCTGGGGGGTGTCTTTGGATGCCTTGCTGTGTGAGAAACGAGATGCCATTTTGATTCTACTCTTTGCAAATCTCTTGCAGTCTCATCTGGTAGCAGCTTTCGAAAAGAGTTTAGGAAACATGACGGGTCGACTGCAGAGCCTAACAATGACGGCCGAACAAAAGGTGAGCTCCAGAATGCCAGTGCAGAGGCCCTCACACCGCTCTGTGGATTGGAAACGGGCACTTGCCTGAAAAAATAGAGATTAGAAAATCGCAGAATAGAAGAGTAATGATGCAGGGGCATCAGCTTTACTCTGACAATTTCACAGGGTTGCTTTGCTGATAAAATCTTTCACTCCCAGATTTTAATTAAATGTTTGTGACATCTGCTTTATGCTTTGTTGAAAGATTCAGCTCTAAGGGGCGGGTAAGCCAACCAAATACCTTATTTCAATAAGACATTGGTAACAAAGCTTTTAACAGTGAAAGAAGAAATTCAAGCTGGTAAGCGTGTGTGTATTTGAGCAAGAATGACAATGAAGGTTATTTCAATATTCCCGGTCAAATTAAAAAAAAAGAAAAGAAAGAAAAGAAAACACTTCCAGACTGAGGCCCTGTTAGCCAAGGATTTCTATCATGTCTGCTATGTACAAATCCTTTCTTAAGTAGTAAAAATCCAATTTAGCTCATGCTATGTTTTAAATATGGCTAACACCTCTTTCGACATTAAAAAAAGAAGAGGAAAAGTCCACTGTAGAAATGCAAACCCCAGGACACAACGGAGACTAAGGATGCCAACCATGACCAGAGGTGTCCACAATGTTTATTGGAGAGTTTTGATTCAAAGTAATATAGGGGCCTTTAATAAATTGTGTTAAGCATATAACACACTTAGGGGCTCCTTTAATAAAGCTATGGTTGGCACTAATCTGTTGATCACAGCGGGATGCACTGAGGAGTCCCGTTGTGATTTTGGGATATGCGTGTGCTAAAAAATGATTTTTTTTTCTCCACTTTGAACAGGATGAAAATTATACGCAGGGGTAACACACAACACCATTCATCAAATCCCAAGCATAAAACACTCAAGTATATTCACATCAGCACACTGGATTATTCAAATATTATCCATTATCAGGGTTTGTTTTTGTTTTTTTTTAAAAAAAAACAATTTTGGGGGGGACCTTTAGAGAGGTAGCAAATAACTTATCCTGTTTGTCTTTCAGATAGCATATAGCATATCATACCTGTCAAAATTCTTCATTGGTCCAGAATTTTAACTCATTTTAAACTTGTTCCATTCTCAAAAACATTCATTACACTATGCAGTTCAGTTATTTTTATATAAATTCATATTCAAAAAAGTGCACTTAGGAGGTATCTATTAGCAAAATGCACAGACCCACTGCCAACATGGCCTTTGTTTTGATACTTCATAAGGGAAGTAGTCCGATAAAACAATGGAAACACACATATATCAAACTGTGCACTACATCATTTATGACAAAATCTCACTTTACTAAGCCGCAGTAGAGGTTTCTATGGCAGCCCAGAGCGCTAAATGTTCCGATGGTCATAGAATTCCTATGAGCATCAGAGAAGCGTTGGCACATTTAGCGCTCCAGGCTGCGTGGTTTAGTAAAAGAGGGTCACGGTGCCTTTGAAGGTCCCCCAAAAATTTGTTTTGAGGGAAAAAAAACCCTGATAAAGAATAATCCACAGTGTGCTGATATGACTATTCAGAAGAAAAACATTTTATTTTAAATATTTTACATGGAATATAGATCATAATTATCACAAATATTATTTAAATTTTAACAAATAAACTTCAGAATTTGCTAATTTCACCCCCCCCCTTCTATGAAGCCGGGTTAGCATTTCTATCGCCAGCCACAGTGGTAAAAACTCTTGACACTCATAGAATTCCTATGAGCATTGGAACTTTTACCGCTGTGGCCAGCGATAAAAAATGCTAACACGGCTTCATAAAAGGGGGGAGGGGAGTGAAATTAGCAAATTCTGCAAGTTTATTTGTGTGTGGGGGAGGGGGGCTGTGCACAGAATTTTGAATCTTTGCGCAGAAATCTGCTAGGAAATAAATGTTCTCCAGCTCGCAGAAGGCTTTGATGATTTGTGCTTCTTACCTACTGCTTCCGGCAGGGCTTATTTGTGGAGGTTTTACAATGGAATTATATAGTACTAGTGCATTAGCCCATTACATTCGTTACAGTAATGGGTGCTAAGATAGCCCCTGCCTCCCACTGATCCCAGTCCCATCACCTCACCTTTCACCATTTCCTTAGTCCTATGTACCCTTTTGGCCCTCATCGATCCTCCACTGCATTTATCACCCTTTCAGTCCCAGCTCCATTCCTATCTGTCCTTCCTTCCATTGCCTCCAAGGCCATTCTTCCTGTCCCTATATTCCACCCCCACCCAGCTTCTCTTCCGTTTTTACCCTTTCTCTTGTACCCCACCCCAGGACCAATTTCTCTGTCGTCTCTCCCCTGCCCCTTCCCACTGTACTGCAACTTTCCCCCTCCCCATTCCAACATCTGCCACTTTAACCCTCTTCACCCAACCGCACCCCAACACCAGAGCCTGCACCAATTCAAACCCCATCCCCCCAATGGTATCCTCAGACCACTCTCTCCAGCTCCTGACTCTCCCACCTACCTCCTCCCCGGCCACTGCACTGAATCTTTGGGCAGGCTTGCAGCAGCTTGCCCCAAAAGCTGCAAAAAAAACAAACCCTTGAATATTCCTAAATACAGTAGACTCTCAGTTATCCGGCATCCACGGGGATTGGTAGTTACTGGATAACTGTAGTTTTTGATTGCTTGAGAGTTAGTATAGAAATAGTTTTGTCTCCCTTCCCACCTCAATCTCTTCCTCTTCCTCTCCCTATCACCCCCATCCCCATTTGTAGGTCCAGTATCTGTTCCTCCCTTCCTACCCTCATTTCTGGTCTAGGTCACTTTATCTCCTCCACTGCTCAACCTTCCCCCTCCACACTTATTGGTCTAACATTCATCCATCTCCCCTCCCCAGCCCTACACACACCTGGTCCACCACCCCCACAGGTCTGCCCTCCCTCCCTCCACGTGGGTCTGGCCTCCTGGACCCACATTACTTACCCGAGGTGGCAACAGCGGTCCTGACCTACCAACCCCTCCTCTCTCCCTCTATGCCCCAAAGCAGCAGTCTTGATCCACCAACCTTCTTCTCTCACTTCAGCCCCAAAGCAGTAACGCATCAACCCCCCATTCCGTACCCAAAGCAGCAGTGGCAACGCTGTAAACAGGCTGTTCGTGGCCAGCCCTGACAAGGCCTTTCCTCTACTACATCCGAAGTGATGCGGCAGAGGAAAGGCTCTGCAAGGGTTTGCCGCGAGCAGCCTATTTATAGCGCTGCCACTGCTACTTTGGGTAAGGAATGGGAGATTGGCGGGTCTAGAACTGCTGCCATTGCGCTGAGATGCTTCCCTACTCGGCGGTGTACTGCGCATGCGGAGGCACGCTAAGTGTTTTATTATTATGGATTACAGTAGTGATGGGGGTAGTGCTCTTGTTTGCTTAGTGCCCCATAAAAGATTAATCCTGCCACTTGGGGTTTTATTTGTTGCTATTTACTATGTTACTGTGAGAAAGAAGCGAGTTCATATATTCAAATAATCAATACTACAGCTGTAAAACCTCCATGGGAATTAGTAGAATGTGGAATGTGCTGGAGATCGCTACTGTGCAGCCATGAAATAGTGTCTCTTAATATAAAACTTTTAAAGATAAAACATGAACTTGAAAATCTATAAAATGCTGTTATCTTAGTGTTATGGTACTTTATATTCAATTCTTAGGGCTCCTTTTATGAAGCCGCGGTAGCGGCTTTAACGCGTGCGACTTTTAATCACGCACTAACCCCTGCGCTAGCTGAAAAACTACCACCTGCTCAAGAGGAGGCGGTAGCGGTTAGCGCAGCTGGCAGTTTAGCGCGCGCTATTACGCACGGTAAACTGCTACCGCGGCTTCGTAAAAGGAGCCCATAGTGTTCCAGTTTCTCAGTTTGTTTTTGGAATAAATGTTTTTAAGTTGTTTTCAGTTTCTGTTTCAGTTTTTGGAATAAATGCTATGTACATTTCAAGGCAAGAGCTTTTAGTGATTAAAATATTTTGGACCTCCTTCTGCTTATTTGTCCAGGAATCGGAGTTGATAGAACTAAGGGAAACCATTGAAATGTTGAAAGCGCAAAACTCTGCTGCTCAGGCTGCCATACAGGGTGCTCTAAACGGCTCTAGTCATTCTCACAAAGGTATGCTAAGAGGGCCCGCATGGCTGCACAGTTTGAAGGAATGTCTGCTTTGCCGCCTTTCATGATTGAGGGGGCCCTTGGATTTTCATGACACTTGGGGGGGGGGGAGGGGGGAATTTCTTATTCAAGGAGTCTAACATTTCTATTTCAGGTTCCAGTCCTTCTGATTTTAGGACTTCATGAGGTGAAACACACATTATCCCCCAAAACAAAAAAAAAAACCCAAATTCTAGCCCTCCCGGCTCACCCCCAATGGTCCCTTCACAGGCAGCAAATACACCCAGCCATATTACCACCCAATAGCAACCCCCCTTGCTGGCTTAGCAACTGAAGTCCTGCCTCCCTCCCCACTGATGCTATACCTTCCTTCAAAATATCCCCCCCTCAAAGCAGGACCCTCTCTGGCCCCCTTCCTCATATGTGGGCACATGCCCACCACGTGGTTCCTTCCCCTCTGTATTTTGCACATTAAATTTAAACACAAATAGCCCCCAAACATCTTTAAATTTATAAAATATCCTTTTTAATAAATTTAAAGATGTTTGGGGGCTATTTGTGTTTAAATCTTCAGTTGGTTCGTCAAGAATGCTTTTGTACAACATCACATGTAGATCTGTAAAATGGTTTAGATTTGGCCATGTTCTTCTTTCCTCTTTGTATTTTCAGTACCATGAGCTTCAGTTTTTTCCCACCAGAAGCATAACAAGGGTGAGAGGCACCCGGGACGGTGGCGCTTCTCCCCCACCCTCATCTCCACCCCCGCACACATGCGCGCCCCCCTTCCTTTCCGTTGTACCTCTAGTTGTTCACCATCACTACCAACAACTTCAATATGCTCCTCCCTTCGACTACACCCAGAAGCGACGTCAATGGGAGCCGATGCGGCCGCAAGGAGCACGTTGAAGTTGTTACTTGCGACGGTGAACAACTAGAATTACGGGGGAAGGGGGTGTATGTGGGGCAGGGGGAGGAATGGGAATAGGCGGGAGAGGCGGAGGGGTGCTGATGGCGCCCGGGGCGGACCGCACCCCCCTTACCCTGCTCACTGCAATGGTGATTCTGTGCTAAGATGTATAGATTGGATCACATTCCAGAACTCTGTAATCAAGGACTCCGAGTCCAGCCACCAGAGATCACCTTTAAGCAATGGCCACAATGTCTTTCTTTTCTGGGATCTGTGGACACTGTCTTTGTAATATCGTTTGCCTTGGATGGCCCAAGAAATGGATTGAACTGGGGCCTTCAGAATAGTTAAAACAGTAGGATTCTAATCTATCTTTACTGATTTGGAGGTGTAAAAAAAAAAAAAGCAGGGAAGTTGCATCTTCATAGGTGTGAAGATGGGGAAAGAAGTTCACTTCTAGTACTGATCTCATTTTCTCAGTATCAAAATTTTAAAAATATTAAATGCTAAATTTGTGCTGCAAGACTTTGCTTGTGCAGAAATCTCAATTCCTTGTAGACTGAGGTATTGGGCCAGCAAGAAAATAAACCACAGAGGATGCAGTAGATTAGCTTTCAAGACAATCTCTGGTAGAGAAACCCAAATATCCGAAAATCTCTTAGAAAGAGATAGTGTCTATATACCAAGGAGTAATGAATGTATTTGAGGGAAGGAATTCAGGTGATTGAGGACGAAAACTTTTAAAAAATGAAGCAATTTGCATGCAACAATTAAATGTATTTATGAGTCTTAAGAGCTCAGAAAGGATTAGTACCTAGGCATGCATATAGCCTGTCAGGTTTTAGAATTATAAAATACATTGTATTTTAGTTCTTGAAAGAAAAGCAGATATTTTTCAGAAACTGAGGACATGGAAAGGGTTTAAGCTAATACTTTGCAGTATCTACTGCATGCTTTCTCTGACTCATGCAAAGTGAAGGAAGCATTCATTGTTACTTTTATCGACAAGAATTCAGGAGGTATCCCTAATAACACGTCTCATTTTACCCTGCTGTCTTTTTTTTTGCAGTTAAATTTTTTTTTTTAATTGCTTTTTATTTCTGCCACCTGTATGTATATCAACTATTAAAAGAATTGAATTGCACACAATGGATAAATTACAGACAGCAACAGAATATAAAAAGAGGGGTCGATATTCAGCTCCTACATGGATGAGTCCTGCTGATGGGGCCCATACTCGGATTTTCAGAACTGTCTGGGTAATGTTGCTGAATTATCCATTCAGACCACTTTGGCGCTATTTAGGTAGTACCAGGGTTGTCTGGGGCAGAGCGTAGGCATAGCCGGGATTTACCCAGTCATTGGAGATATTCAGCCTGCTATCTGAGTAAGCGCCAAGATAAAATTAGGACAGAAAAAAAGGTTGTCCTAACTTTATCCTGTTACCTATCCTATTATCTACCTTTCTGAAACAACCTCTAGTGGTAGTACTGTGAGACTACAACTAGGGGGTATCATGTTGGAGATTGTTGCAGCAATCCAGGAGTGACTGGTGATTGCTCCTGCCCAAAGACCATCTGGTACAGGGCTGGTAGGCCCACTAATATGGTAGGGGACTCTTTCAGGGATGAGGGGCTTAATCAGTACGATGGGAGAATGTGGTCAGAGGGGCTTGATTGTCAGGGTAGATGGGGGTGTAATTTGGGAAAATAACACTGGCTCCTGTTGGCTCTGGCCTGGGATCATTGGGCTGTGCTTTGATGTTCAATTATCCAGGACCACTGGAATAACTCTACTTGCATTTACCACAGATGTCAGCAACCTAGGGGACAGTAATCCAGCAGATTGCTGACTCCCATGGTAACTTGCCCCCTGAATATGCATATCAAGAAGAACTCTCAAGACATTAGTGAAATTGAGTTCAGGATGAGAAAAGAAGTCCATTCTGACTGAGGCTTCTAATACTCATCCCAATAGCGAGACAGTAGCTATTTGCACAGTCATCACACTAACTCTCTTTCATTTAGATATGCGCATACGAAGACAGCATTCCTCAGAAAGTGTTTCCAGCATCAACAGTGCTACAAGCCACTCGAGCGTTGGCAGCACCAATGATGCCGATTCCAAGAAAAAGAAAAAGAAAAACTGGGTAGGTATTCTTTGGCTTTGTCTACTCGTCATGGGTGGTGTAGTTAAGACATTTATCTAAATTGTCTTTTCAGAAGGGTAGATGTTTAAATAACGTTTTCCACCAAATCACCTAAATGCTTGTATAGCACATTCAGATACTGATACGACGAGTCTTGTATCACAAGAATATTATTGGAAAATTTATCTAGATAGACTAGTTATTCCCAAAACTGTTCTGAGGGACCTCCATTTATCCCTAAGGAATACATGTCAGATAGAACATTGTCACCATCACATACAAATTTGTTTTGTGCACATTTATTGTGGAAATTCTGAAAGCCCAACTGACTGAGGGTAACTAAGGACAAGTTTGGGAATCTTTGATGAAGACAAAACCATCATTTTATGGTCTGTCCAATATCTTATTTATTTAAATAACAATAGGACTGATCATAAATGTTCTTGTTCTTTAGCAGCAGAACTAGCCCTTATAACAATACACATAGTGTAAGATGGGTCAACAGCTCCATGTCATAAATGATGGGCTGAGCCAATCCTGGTTTTTCCCCCTTGTACCTATGGATGCCATTTTCTAGAAGACAAGCAGATTTTACCAGTCCACAGATGTATTAGGGGAATAAAAGTGAGACTAGCTTAACCTGTCCCAGATAACATTGAGATGTCTTGGAAACTATACAACTATAGAGTTGAGAAGAATAAGAATTCAAGAACATAGAATAGCCATATCAGGCCAGTCAGACCAATGGTCCATCTAGCCCAGTATCTTGTTTCCAACAGTGGCCAACCCAGGTCACAAGTACCTGGCAGACACCTAAAGAGCAGCAACATTTCAGAGCTGATATTGTGATGTCATAATGCCTCATTCCACCAATGCCTAAGAGCCAACCTCATCAGTGATGTCACAATGGCTTGACTGTCCTATACTTGGCTCACATAAGAATAGCCATACCAGGTCATTCAGACCAATGGTCCATCTAGTCCAGTATCCTGTTTCCAACAGAACCCAATCCAGGTCACAAATATCTGGCAGAAATCAATAGGAGCAAAATTCCGAAATCTCATAGAGCAGGGGTAGGCAATTCCAGTCCTTGAGAGCCGGAGCCAGGTCAGGTTTTCAGGATATCCACAATAAATATGCATGAGATAGATTTGCATTTCAAGGAGGTAGTGAATGCAGATCCATCTCATCCATATTCATTGTGGATATCCTGAAAACCTGACCTGGCTCCGGCTCTCGAGGACCGGAATTACCTACCCCTGTCATAGAGGAATAAGATTCTGGAATCCCAAATACAGTCAAACGTCGGTTTGCAAGTAACCCGGTTTGCAAATGTTTTGCAAGATGAGCAAAACACTCAGCAAACTTTTGACTCGCAAACCGAGTGTTGACTCGATTTGTGAGCACCCCCCCCCCGATAACCGGCATTGCTCCCCTCCGCTTGCAAAGGCCCCCTCGCTCCAACCGGCACCCCCCCCCGCGTGAACCGGCCCCCCCACCCGAACAACTTAAACTTAAAACCCCCCCCCCCGTCTGGCGCAGGCACAGATCGTGTGCCTAGAAGATCTTCCGCTTCTGCCTGCTGCCTGCCTTGAGCATGCATCTGGGCATGCTCAAGGACTTCTAATTCTCCCTCTCGTCGAGAATCTCAGCGGGGGGGGGGGGGTAAGTTTAAGTTGTTTGGGCGGGGGGGCCGGTTCATGCGGGGGAGTGGAGGGGGGTGTGCCGGTTGGAGCAAGGAGGCCTTTGCGAGGGGGGGGGAGCGATGCCGGTTATCTGGGGGGGGGAAACGTATCAAAGCAAGTTTCCATTATTTTCTATGGGGAAACTCGCTTTGATAAACGAGCATTTTGGATTACGAGCATGCTCCTGGAACGGATTATGCTCGTAATCCAAGGTACCACTGTACTACCAATCCCAGGGCAAGCAGGTGTAATAGAGATAGAAAGCCAGAAAATATTTGTTTTGTATCATTTTACATCTAGTTTCTGGGAATGTTAATTGTATTCCATTTCATTTGCCCATATTTCATCAGATGAGCAATATTGTTGAATACACACTCTTTTGAAGAAGGGTGCAGTATGTGCAAAGAGGGATTACTCTTTCTGAAAGTGCACATTAAGCGTAATGGGTACCCTCTTTGCCAATAATCTACACCAGGGCTGCCCAAGTCCGGTCCTTGAGATCTACTGCCAGACCAGGTTTTCAGGATATCCATAATAACCATTCATAAGAGAGATTTGCATCCCAAGAAGGCAGTGCAGGCAAATCCCTCATGCATATTCATTGTGGATATCCTGAAAACTTGGCCTGCCAGTATATCTCGAGGACCAGACTTGGGCAGCCCTGGTCTACACTCTTATTGACAGATAAAACATTCCATTTTGTTTTGGTATTTTTCTGCTCATTTATGTTTGATAATGACATGCAATGACACGGGATATGTCCTTGACATTTTCCATACCATTGCAAATGAAGGCTGATCCCTAGGCTTAAATAGTATTCTTTTGTACATTCCTTCCTCTGATTTGTAATTGCATACTCTTTCATGTTTCTGCAAGGTGAACGCTAGAGGAAGTGAGGTGAATATAAATGATGACTAATCTGGCATGCATCTACAGTTCAAAGACCCTATCCTGGCATGATGCTGTTCATGTTGGCAGTAGGAACTTGTAGCTTCTTAAAGCAAATGATATTGTTTGTCTTCTTGGCTTGTTTCTATTTATTTTGTTCTCTGGGGTATAAAGGGGGGGTAACGTAGCCAAAATCCATTTCTTTCTGCAAATCAGAAATCATGGGCTGGTAAAATACCATTGCTTAAATGGTTGCCAATACCTCTCAATCTGGCATTAATTTCAGACCTCCCTCAGTTTGGAATGGGGAAGAGGGGATGAATGGTTGATGTTGTTTCAGATATATATCATTCCATAAAACTACAACCATGTGCCTTTTCCCCCAAAGATAATAAAATGTTCTTGTCAACAGTTTATACACTACCCAATCTAAAAGCCTCTAATATGAAAAGCCTCATGTATGGAAGTCTTTGGCTATATTATCATCAGACTGTATTTTCTTAATTACAAAGAATGATGCTCTCTGCCTTTACAATTACAAATTCGAGAATCAAGATCCTTTCTCTGCTGAATGCATCGCAATGGCTTAGCTGCTATTCTCTCTTCTGCACAGTTTTGTCTCCAATCTCCTCTTTCTGGCCAGTGGCCTTACATGTGCGCAGTGGCATAGTGAGGGTGGTGGTGATGCCCCTTCCCCGCCCTCATCTCTGCTCCTTCCCTTCCCCATACCTTGATTTGTTCACCATAACGAGCAAAAAGAATTTCAACGTGCTCCTCGCGACCCCGTTGTCTCTTCCGCTGATGTCACTTCCTGTGTGCAGCACCCGGAAGTGACATCAGCAGGAGAGATGACGGGGTTGCGAGGAGCATGTTAAAGTTGTTGCTTGCAGCGGTGAACAGCTAGAGGTACAGGGGAAGAGATGGAGGGAGACATGAAAGGAGGCGAGGGCAGAGAGGAGGGGTGCCGGCACCTCCACCAACCTGGTGCCCGGGGTGGACTGCCCCCCGCCCTCTTACTATGCCACTGCACGTGTATCTGCTGTGGTGCCACTAACCAAGTCTGCTTTTATTTGTTGAATTTTCATCTAGGAAATTGCTTGTCAAAAATGTTTACTTAAAACTTTTCCTGTTTTATGGTTCATTGCCTAGTCCTTTGTGCTCCCCAAAAATGTATGCCTTCATTGACATGGAAACAGGGAATAAGATGACTGGTAGCGGCTGCTAGGACAGTCTAATCTACCCGTTTCAACCCAAACCCCCCCCCCCCCCCCATATAATTTTGCATTCCCAACTGGATCTTCCATTATGCACTTGCTTTCCTGTATCTGTGATATAGGTTTTTGCAATAGCACCAAATTCAGGAGCTCTTTGAAAATGTGTAAAACACAGTGCAAATGCCTAGTCTAATCTTATGTATTGAAAAAACAGTGTCATTTATTTAAAATATATATATATATATAGCTAGAGATTTAATTTGTGTAAGCTGTTTGCACAGTTCTTGTGTGACTCTTGATTTAATGAAAGTAATTTTGTCTCTTCCTGCAACAGTTCTTTCTCCACTGATCACTATTCTAGAAAAATAAGTTGTCTTTATATACATCCTAACTTGATTAGCTTACTATGGGATTCTTGTACTAAGGTGCACTAACAGATTTAGCAGGCGCTAAATGCCATACACCTGTGGCACATAATCCTTGCTAATTCGTTAGAACACCTTAGTAAAAGGACCCATATTTGTGGTAAATAAGTCAGTACTGCTACTACTATTTATTATTTCTATAGCGCTGAAAGGCATACGCAGTGCTGTATATTTAACATGCAATAGATGGTCCCTGCTCAGAAGAGCTTACAATCAAATTTGGACAGACATGACATCTTGGGGTTGGGGAGATTCTGGTAGAAGGAATGATACAATAGGTAAAGGTAGAGTTACCAGATTTTCTGTTTGGAAAATCCAGACCCCTAGACCCGACATTGCTTGTATATCAAGTTAAAATTTTTTTAAAAAATGTTTTGCTTGTCTTGCAAAACACTTGCAAACCAAGTTACTTGCAATCCAAGGTTTTATTGTACTTAGATTTTCCTAGCTAGTATTTGGCATGTATTGTGCAGTGGTTATTAGAGAATGACACGGGGACAAATTTGTCCCCGTCCACGCAGGAACTCAATTTCCCTGTCCCCATGAGTTTTGTCACTATTCCTATCCCTGCTCCATTCCTATAACTGAACAAGCCTCAAACACTTTTGATTAGAGAATGACATGGGGGACACATTTTTCCCCATCCCCCCCAGGAACTCAATTTCCCCATCCTGTCCCTGCGAGTTTTGTTGCTCTCTCTGTCCCTGCCCCATTCCTGTAAGCTCTGCCTTAACAGCACAAGCCTCGAACGCTTATGATTTTAAAGTGTTTGAGGCTTGTGCAGATGAGGACAGAGCTTGCAGGAATGGAGCAGGGACAGGAAAAGAACTCGCGTGGATGGGAAAATGAGTTACCGCAGGGATGGGAAAAATTTGTCCCTGTGTCATTCTCTACTGGTTATATAAATTCAGTTGTCCAGAATGATGCACAGACACCAGAGCTGTTGAGCTTTGAACGAGGCATTGGTGCAAGCACTTCTATATCAGTAACGTTGGCCTTGCCATTGTCCTCTGCTGTTAAGTGTTTGTCCGCGGCTGGCCTACAATTTCAACAGTGAAAGCGCAGTATCATTTTTAAAGACACTGAGGGTCAGATTCTATAAATGGTGCTGTAAGTTAGGCAGCTGTAGGTTCCATACTACCGCCTATCTTAATTGACTTTAATTGGCGTGGTAATTGACTGTGTCATTAAAAAAATGATTAAAAACACATTAAAAAAGGTAGATGCCAGTAGATGTCTATAAAGGTAGGCATTGTAATCATGTCTAAGGAGGCATCTGACAGTGCTTAAGGTCATAGTAGGCGTGGTTAGGGGTGGAGATGAACTTCGGCGCCATTAGATGCAATTCTCAAAAGAACTTGGGTGATTGCAATGTAGGTCAGTAAAATCCTGGCCTACATTGGCGATGTCTATGTTTTCCAGTAGGTGCTTTAAGCCGTGATTCTTTAAATGGTGCCTAAGCATGATTGACCTGCGGCTACCGCCGTTTTTGTAGGTAGCTTATGATTTATGCATCGTTTACAGAATCTGGCCCTGAGTGTCTTCAATGTAATATTCTGCTTCTGCAAGCTGGCCTGAGATTGTGGCTAGGATGACAACCAGCAGGCTCACCCCCTTCTGATAAGTCATTCCTTTTGTTTCAGCTCAGAAGCTCATTCAAACAGGCTTTTGGGAAGAAGAAGAACCCCAAACCTCCCTCCTCCCATTCTGACATTGACGAAATCACAGACTCATCTCTGCCATCATCGCCCAAGTTGTTCCACACCTCAGGTGAATCACCGCCAGCGTTGATGAAGCCATCGCACTCGGCATCTGCGTAAGTTGGTACTGTAAGCCCATGTACTAATGCCCAAGATCAGTGCCCAGTCTCCATTCCCAGGTTTTGCCTTTTCTGTTTGCTTCTCTAGTTAGTACGTGTCTTGAGTTTTGATGAGTTATGCAAGGTAGTTCTTTTTCTAGTTAAATTCCTTCTGTTCTGAACCATGATTTTTTGCTTTTCTCCAATTTCACGTCTGTCCGTCTAATATGTGTGAATGCAGGTCATCTCTAATATGGGCTCCAAAGAAACGGCAAAATGGCCATGTGACCTACAAGCATAGATCTCGGTAAAATGTGGTGTGATGCATGTAATAACCAAACAAAACTGCTCCAAAAGGGGCTCACCTACTAAATTTATAAATCAATAATGCAGACTTAACAATTCGTCATAGCCATTCAATAAGAGCAAAACCGGAGGATAGGAAAAATTTCAGATTTTCAAAGGGAGTCATATAGAGAAGGTCTCCAAACTCCTTTTCACTGGCATAAAAAAACCTAGCCAAAATTACAGGATTCTTTCAAACAATTTTAGACTCTTCAGACAAAATAGATCAATGGTTAACAAGACTAAGAATGTTATAAATGCCTCTGTATCGCTCCATGGTATGACCTCATCTGGATTATTGCGTTCAATTCTGGTCTCCTTATCTCAAGAAAGATATAGTGGTGTTAGAAAAGGTTCAAAGAAGAGCGACCAAGATGATAAAGGGGATGGAACTCCTCTCATATAAGAAAAGACTAAAAAGGTTAGGGCTCTTCAGTTTGGAAAAGAGATGACTGAGGGGAGATATGAAGGAAGTCTACAAAATCCTGAGTGGAGTAGAACGGGTAAAAGTGGATCGATTTTTCACTCCGTCAGAAATTACGAAGACTCGATGAAGTTACAGGGAAATACTTTTAAAACCAATAGGAGGAAATATTTTTTTCACTCAGACTAGTTAAGCTCTGGAACGCATTGCTAGAGGTTGTGGTAAGAACAGATAGTGTAGCTGATTTTAAGAAAGGTTTGGACAAGTTCCTGGAGGAAAAGTCCATAGTCTGTTATTGAGAAGGATATGGGGGAAGCCACTGCTTGCCCTGGATCGGTGGCATGGAATATTGCTACTCCTTGGGTTTTGGCCAGGTACTAGTCACCTGGATTGGCCACCGTGAGAACAGGCTGCTGGGCTTGATGGACCATTCTTATGTTCTTAAACTTATTTGCTGTGTTAATCAAATTATCAAAAAGTATTAAAGCATATAAAAAAATATCAACCAATAAAGAAAATTACTTGCTGTGATCATCTTAAACATTTAGACTGGCATTCCCGGAGCTTCTTTTAAAATCTCCAATGCTGACAGCGTTTCACGGCTATTGATCGCTGCTGCATCAGGGAAATCTCAACTTCTTAAAAAAAACAGGCCCCCAGGTAACTTGATTTAAGCTCCTTTAACCATAGCAGAGAATGCCATTCTGAATGTTAAAGATGATCACAGTAAGTACTTTTCGATAATTGGTTGATATATATTGTAAACCACTTGGATCCTTTTTGGCTATATTAACGGTATATAAAGTTTTTAATAAATATAAACAACGGTGAGAGAAGCAAGATGGCCTTGGTGTAGTGAGGATGCTCACTATATGCTCTCCTCCTGAAACTGTTTCCTCCCGAACATCGGGTTTACTGCCTAATACGCCATGCCTAAAAGAAGGGAAAGAGTGGCTGCTACAGCCCGGCAGAGTGAGCTTACCCTGGGAAGGCAGGAGACGATTCTGAGCTTCTTTACATCTTCACCTTGTGTCAAACTGGCAATGCCGAGTCAGAGGGAAGTCTCGGCACTCGGGAGCGAGATATCGCTCAGCCCTGCAGGACCCTTTTTGGGGGTGGAAAAAGTGCGTCTTATGGAGCGAAAAATACAGTATATTTAATGTTATTTGGCCAGATTGGCCATTTGATCTTTCCTTTTTCTTTCATTTAATATGTTAAATCTCTCTTTTCCTTATATATATATATATATATATATATATATACATACTTAAGGTGACCAACGTCCCGTTTTCAACGGGACCGTCCCATTATTGGACTGACCGTCCCGTTGTCCCGAGCCACTGCTTTGGGATGCTGAAATGTCCCGTTTTCAGGGACAGCGTCCTGAAGCTGTGTGCAGGGACAATGGGACGGTCTCTCCAGCGCCGATTTCTGCTAATTCTGCTGCTGCCGCCGATGCTCCTTCCCAGGCTGACTCCAGCATGCAAATTGAACCCATGCTCTGGGGCTCTAATGTTTGTGTGCCGGCTTCCCTTCTCTTCCCTCCGAAACCGGAAATTATGTCCCGGGTGGGGGGAGGGGGAGGAGAAGAGAAGGGAGGCCGGCATGCACACGTTTGAGCCCCGGAGCAGGAGTTCGCTACGGGCAGCGACGTAGGGAAGCTTAACAACTTGCTTCGGGCCTTCCTCGCTGCCGGGTCCTGCCTACTTTTTGTTTCCGTGAAGGCAGGACCAGGTAACAAGGAAGACCCGAAGCAAGGAAATGCAGCAAGTAGTAAGCTTCCCTCCGTCGCTGACCTATAGAAGATAGGTCAGCGATGGAGGGAAGCTTGCGACTCTGCCGATGGGAGGGATGGGAAGAGAAATGCTGCTGCTGCACTGAAGGGGGGGAGGGGAGAAGAGAAAAGCTGCTGCTGCTGCTGCTGCACCCAATTGGGGAAGGGATAGGGGAAGAGAAGTGCTGCTGCTGCACCCAATTGGGGAGAGAGAGAGGAGAAGGAAGACTAGGGAAGGGAGAGGAGAGGAAAGAGATGCCAAGACCATGGGAGAGAAAGGAAAGGAGCTAACAGATCATGGTGGGAGGGAGATGTCAGGGTATATGGGGGGAGGGGGAGGAGACAGATGCCAGACCAGGAGGAAGGAAGGAGAGAAAGGAAGAAGAGATGCCAGTTAATGGAGTGGGAGGGGGAGATGGAAGGAGAGGAGAGAGATGGGAAGGAGATAGAGATGCCAGACCATGGGGTGGAGTGGGAAGGAAGGAAAGGAGAAGAGAGAGATGCCAGAGCATAGGGGAGGGGGTGGAGACAAAGGCTGGAAGGCAGTGAGGGGGACATAGGAAGGAGGCACCGAGGACACTAAGGATATAGGAAGGGGCACTAAGGAAATAGGAAGGAGGCACTGGGGGCACTAAGGACATAGGAAGGAGGCACTGAGGGCATAGGAAGGAAGAAGGGAGGGAATAGAAAGGGACAATTGTTGGGCCTGAGTGCAGAAAGAAAGAAATGAAAGAAAGGATGCACAGTCAGAAGGAAACGCAACCAGAGACTCATGAAATCACCAGACAGCAAAGGTAGGAAAAATGATTTTATTTTCAATTTAGTGATCAAAATGTGTCAGTTTTGAGAATTTATATCTGCTGTCTATATTTTGAACTATATTTGTCTATTTTTCTATAGTTACTGAGGTGACATTGCATATTTTAAAGTCATCTGCCTTGACATCTTTGAAAACCTCCCAAATATAAATTATAATTAACATTTTCTCTGCGTATAGTGTGCTTTGTGGTTTTAAAATTTTTTATGGTTACCATTATGAATTAACAAGATATTATGTGTACATGAAAAATGAATGGAAGAAATTGGGGGCGGAGCTGGAGTGGGGATAGGGCGGGATTAGGGGTGTGGCTAGGGTGGGGTTGGGGGCAGGACTGAATATTTGATGAAAAAAATAAATGGTCACGTTATATATACTGCTTTATGTATATTTATAAATAAAGAAAATAAATAAATAAATATAAACATTTTTTGATACTTTTTTTGAAAATTTGATTCACACAGCAAATAAGTTTGAAAATTGTGAGAAGATTGATCTGTTTTGTCTGAAGAGTCTGAAATTGTTTGAAAGTATCCTGTAATTTTGAGCAACCACAGGGTAGTTTTTTAATGCCAGTGATTGAGAAATGGAGTTTGCAGACTTTCTCTATATCAGGGGTCTCTAAAATATGGCCCGATATGATTTTATCCGGCCTGCAGAAGACTTATGCGGAAATGCACCAATTGGACTAATTTTTCAATGAAAATCCACAAAAACAAAACAGAATGTTGATAGATTTCAAATGCATTTATTAAAATTGTATTCAAAATATTCCATATTATGGGGTCCTTTTATTAAGGTGCGCTAAGCAATTTATATTCTATGGATTTAGCGTGTGCTAAATCAACAAGCGCTAAATCAGCAAGTGCTAAATCCCCTATGTTAATATTATTCATAACTTTATTTAATTCTGAATCGTAATTGTATACTTTGCGGTATTTGTTTGGCCTTGATCAACAGTGTCAATTCGTGGCATTGTAGGTAGCTCTGATGCTTTGACTAATTTTTAAATTGAATTGGTACTTGTAATTAGCGTTTCAAAATTTGAACCTCAGTGTAATAAGATTTTAAAAACACAAAAACAGTTCCATCATTCACATTAATGGTTTTATTATAATTTGTGATGAAAATATTAGAATTTGCTGGTAGTGTGTCATCATTAATATATGATAATTTAATCTCACTTACTATGTAACTAGTTTAGAAAATTTTCTGCTTTCAATTAAATTCATATATCTGAAGTTTATTTATCTTTTTTTTTTTTTAATTACGGCCCACTGAAAAATGCTGAAGTATCCAATGTGGCCTTTGTGGCCAAAAGTTTGGAGACCTCTGCTCTATCCCCCCTTTTTACTAAACCGCAATTGTAGTTTTTAGCACAGGGAGCCACTCTGAATGCTTTGCGCTGCTCCCGACACTCATAGAGTTCTTATGAGCGTTGGATTCAGCGCAGCTCCCTACACTAAAAACCGCTATTGTGATTTAGTAAAAGGGGGGTATATGATTCCCGTTGAAAAACTGAGGCTTTTCCTACTCTCCGATTTTGCTCTTATTGAATGGCTATGATAAATTGTTAATAAATATGGTAGGTGAGCCCCTTTTGGAGCTGTTTTATCTGGCTGTTATTTTTCCTACTACCCATTTTTGATTGTGATGCATGTAATTACATAACTAGGAATGGGTCACAGACATCTGAAAATCTTTTCTGTGCCCTTTATAATATGGGGTTTGAATTAAAAAAAAAGAAACTTTTTGCAGAACAAATGAAAGAAAATTATAGTGAAATGCAATACAGGCCAAACAATACATGCATTATCATGTTAAAAGTAAAATAAACATGGAAAGGTTGAATTAGCTGCATGGAAAAATAGGATTTGTGCATCCCCTGGAATGTATTCAACATTGCTCTGTGTGTTATTTATGGGGTCCAGGACAATTCAATGGAAAAATCAGAAGCACATGTACTGATAAACTGAATTCATTGATTAAAGTGACTGATTAAGTGGGCATTTTGCCTTTTTATAAAACCTAGAGGTGTATAAGAAAAGGGAACATCCCGTATTCTCTCTAATAATCACCTACCCCCTGCTTCAAGGACCCCAAAACATCATAACATTTGGTTTTAAAACCAAAATTCCCTCAATCGCTCACCCCTCCCCTTGGTACTTCTCTCCTCCACCCTTCAGCTCCTCCTCAGATGACTAGATCTGTCTTCTCACCTGATCTCAAGGTTATGTGCTCGGTCATTGCAGGGCCTTCAGGATCTGCGTATATTGAAGGCTTTGAGCATGCACGCATACTTGGGGCCTTGAGCTTGTGCAGATACTCAAGACCTTGCCCCAGCCCAGCACCATAATCTCAAGAATGAGGTAAGAGGAGAGATCTGGTGGTCTGGGGAAGGGGGGTGGAGGATGGAGTGCAAGGCTAGTTACTGCAGGAGGCATAAAAACATGGAAATGCAGGTGAAGTTCAAGTTTGGTTGCTTTTGGTTCAAGGCTCTGTTTGGTCTATCTCTTAAATATATAATTGAGCTCCTCTCTTTTGCAACCAATAAATATAGGAGAAATTCTCATTTGAATTTTGTTTTTCCGCCTGTTAGAGCAGTGTCTCTCAAACTTTCTTGAGCCGGGGCACACTAAAGGTAGTGGCCATGGCTTGAGGCACCCAGAAGTGCACGTCGCCGTGATGACATCACGCATATGCATGACATCATCACGTTGACATCTGTGCATGTGGCAGAGACCCTCTAGATGGGCCCTGAGACGCCAGTAGGGGGTGCCAGCAGGGAAGAGGGCTGGAGAGGAGAGGCACTGGCGCCATCTGATTGCCTACAGCAGTGTTTCTCAACTACTTCAAGCTAAGTACCCCCTAAATCTAACAAATATCAACTGAGTACCCCAACTAAAGACCTCCCTAGGCCCACCCAAGCTTTACCCCAAATCCCATCCCATTTACTAATTGTAATGCAATTTTTTTTCCATTCATTTTTCATATACACACAATATACACAGCAGATATAAATTCTCAAAACTGACACATTTCAATCACTTATTGAAAATAAAATCAGGTTGCTGTAATTAGCTTTAAAGGTGAGGCCAGGGGGGAAGCCGGAGGACGCTAGAGAGAAAGGGGAAACATACAGGCCTTCGTCAAATCGGGCAGCACTGGTGCTGTACTGCATAGGGAAGTCAGTTGGCAGGGGCCTCTCTTCCTCCTCAGTGTGCTCCTGCACACTTGAAATCTCAGGAGGCACACAATTTGAGATACACTGTGTTAGAGGCTGCAAATGTTAAAAGCATCATCAATATTTTCTGTCATATTAAGCAGCATTATGGGGTAAGGACCTGGAACATCTGATTATGCTTTCTGATTCCTATGTGGAATTTAGGAGACATTTAAAGACATATTTGTTCTTGAAACACTTAGGCAACTAACTGGCATGGATATTGTAAATCTGATGAACCATCTAGATCATTAAAGTATTATTTCTAATTGCTTGGTTATCTAATTTCTTCTCCTAATTGTATTTTTTTATTTTTTGTAAACCGCATAGAACTTTACGGCCCTGCGATATATAAATTGATTATTATTATAAGAATAGCCATACTGAGTCAGACCAATGGTCCATCTAGCCCAATATCCTGTTTTCCACAGTGGCTAATCCAGGTCACAAATACCTGGCCGAAACCCAAATAGTAGCAACATTCCATACAGAATCCCAAAGACCAGCAAGATTCCGGAATCCCAAAAAGTAGCAACATTCCATGCTACTGATCCAGGTCAAGCAGTGGCTTCCTCCATATCTGTCTCAATAGCAGACTATGGACTTTTCCTCCAAGAACTTGTCCAAACCTTTTTTAAAACCAGGTATGTTAAGTGCTCTTACCACATCCACTGGCAACACATTCTGGAGCTTAACTATTCTCTGAGTGAAAAAATATTCCCTTTTATTAGTTTTAAAAGTATTTCCTATAACTTCATCGAGTGTCCCCTAGTCTTTGTAATTTTTGATGGAGTAAAAAAATCAATTCACTTTTACTCATTCTACACTTCTCAGGATTTTATAGACTTCAATCATTTCTCCCCTCAGCTGAACAGCCCTAACCTCTTTAGTCTTTCCTCATTTGAGAGGAGTTCAGTCCCCTTTATCATCTTGGTCACTCTTCTAATTCTGCTATAATTTTTTTGAGGTTAGACAAACAAAATTGAATGCAATACTCAAGGTGAGGTTGCACCGTGGAGTGATACAAAGGCATTATAACATTTTTAGTCTTATTTACCATCTCTTTTCTAATAATTCCTAGCATCTTGTTTGCTCTTTTGGCTGCCACCGCACATTGAATGGAAGATTTCAACATATTGTCTACGATGACACCTAGGATGGAAGACAGAAATGGTGGCCATCATGAGAGGAGAGCCGGAAGGAAGAAATAATATTTTCAAAATCCTGAGTGGAGTAGAATGGGTACAAATGGATCGATTTTTCACTCCATCAAAAATTACGAAGAATAAGGGACACTCGATGAAGGTACAGGGAAATACTTTTAAAACCAATAGGAGGAAATATTTTTTCATTCAGAGAATAATTAAGCTCTGGAACGCATTGCCACAGGTTGTGATAAGAGCGGATAGCGTAGCTGGTTTTAAGAAAGGTTTGAACAATTTCCTGGAGAAAAAGACCATAGCCTGTTATTGAGAAAGACATGGGGGAAGCCATTGCTTGCCCTGGATCGGTAGGATGAAATATTGCTACTCTTTGTGGTTCCAAATCTTATGTTGCTCTTTGAGATTCCAGAATCTTGCTATTCTTTAGGATTCTGAATGGAATGTTACTACTCCTTGGGTTTTGGCCAGCTATTAGTGACCTGGATCAGCCACCGTGAGAATGGGCTACTGGGTTTGATGGACCATTGGTCTGACCCAGTAAGGCTATTATGTTCTTATGTTGTAATAATTGCCAGCCCTGGACTTTAGAAGACCTGGTCTTTCTAATAATCGCCCGGCCCAGGAGATTATTAGAGAAAATGCAGTATATCCATATAGCAGGAAGCAAACGTATCCATGTGCTAGGCAGCCAAAAATCTCAGACTAATGATGCTGTTTTCCAGTCCATCATTATTGTTGCTATTATTTTGATTTATAACATGCTGAGAATTTTGATATCATCTACAAAGAGGCAAACCTTACCAGACAGCCCTTTACAATTTCTTACAAAAGTGTAAAAAAGAACAAGTCCAAGAATCAAACCTTTTAACCTTGCCACTGAAACATATAACTTTGGGTTCCGTTTACAAAGGTGCGCTAGCATTTTTAGCGCATGTACCAGATTAGCACGCGCTACCCAAAAAAGTACCACCTGCTCAAAAGGATGCGGTAGCGGCTAGTGCGCGGGGCACTTTGTGTCTCTGTCACAACATCTAGCTTTTCCATTCTCTTTTCCCATTCAACTGACACTTGGATACTCGGGCTTTTAATGTATAATTTACTTCACATCCTTAATAATTTAACAGCGATAATCAACATAACTGTAGGTACCCCTCCAAATTTAAATGAACTCACCCACGTTGAAGCAATAAATTTTACACTTTCAGGTTTTTGCTCAATAGATGCCAGTTTTGGGATGAATATTTCCAGATCACTGTTTTCCCTGCAGAAATAAAGCTTTTCTGTTTGTTTTTTTTAGAGTTTCAGCATTGTTCAGCCTTGGTGATAACTAGCTAAAACATTTGCGGAAGTTCACGAAAGACTGCATAAAAACTTTGACAGCCCTTGTGCATCATGTGAGGGGTCGTTTTTTAGGCCATGTGTATTAAGATACGTTAGGGTTACTCAAGTTGATGCTTGTGAGTAGGAAATGTAGATAGGAAACGCAAATAAATTAGCATTAAGAAGAATTATTAGGATATATCTACATTTGAACAGGAAATATAAGCACCCTGAATTCAGCATTGCCTGCTATACCACTGCAATGGAGCCACTGAAATGAAAGACAGAAAGTGATAAAATCCAGCTCTTGTAAAATGTATTGCATTCAAATATTAAATAGGTTTAGAGGATACACTGCATTAACTGATTGTGTACTGTGTTTGGCTTTTCTAAAGGAATATATTTTCTTTTCCAATTCCTGTGTCTTCTCTGCATTGAAAATTAATAGTGTGTTGCTGGCATTGAGAATTTAATCTCCACTTAAGTTCTGTAAAGTAAATCGTCCTATTTTCTTAAGCATCCTTTCTATTCCCTGTACCTTAGGATCTGTGAGTGCACAGAAGCTGAGGCGGAGGTGATCCTTCAGCTGAAAGGTGAGCTACGGGAGAAGGAACTAAAGCTGACTGACATTCGCCTAGAGGCCCTGAGTTCAGCCCATCATCTGGACCAGATCCGAGAAGCTATGAACCGCATGCAGGTCAGACGATAGCTATTTAAAAAACCAAAACAAAGCCAGCCTATCTGTGTAGGTCAGACTGCTGGCTATGAGGCCCTAGATTTATAGAGAGGGTCTAGGACAGTGATGGCTAACCTTTTTGAGTCCGAGTGCCCAAACTGCCGCACAAAACCAAAGAATTTCCTCAAAGTGCCAGCACGTCAATTAAACCTTAATAACAAGATTTTAGTATCTAAAAACTCTTTATAAAGTTGCCTGAACTATGTAACGTCATTTTTAAAGGTTGGAATCTTTGTATTGTCAGAGAATCAGTTTGATTCACAATCCTTTGGTTTTCATTTCAATTTATTGGCAATTTATAATGTTTTAATGATTTCATTCAATTTAATGAATTTAGGAAGAATTTGATTCAGTTACATAATATATTTTAAATGTATTATTCACATAACATGTCAAATGTATCCTGAGTAAAAAAAAAAGATAAACTTCTTAAAACTGTTAACTGTGTCAAGACTCGGTGTGTATTCCCAAAGAGTCTATACATGTTTTTTTGTAAAATTTACAATCAAATTAGAAAATAGTTAAATCATTACATTTCTAATAATATGATGTAAAGAAAACAAAAGAGCTTTCAATGAAACCAACCGTTTTTATTGGAAATTCCAGATTGGAATACAACAGGGCCATGTAAAGTCCCTTTTTTAAATAACATCTTTAAATAATATTTAAATAACTTAGAAAGTGTCTTAACTGCAAACTGAAAACACTGCTTCATGTAAACATATGCATTGGGCATGCTCTGAAAAAAAATAATGTGATTTTTGTTGTTGCATGCATGCTGATAACTTGTCAAACCTTGGCTCATAGTGCGTTAATTTCAGAGCAACACATGCAGCACTCATGTCATCCGTTAATCTGTTTCTAGCATCAGATTTTATATGATTCAAAGCCGAAAACAGCTGCTCACAAGCATAGGATGACCCAAACAAAGTAAGAAGAGAAATCCCAAGTGCTTTCATGGACTTAAAATTGTCTGGCAGAGAATTCCACGCTTTTAGGATTTCATTTTCAGAACTGCTAGCAGTGATTTCATTTGTCACCCTTTCACACTCAATACGTTCAAGAGCCGCACGCAGATCATTGAATTTACTTTTCCAGATAGAGCTTTCTTGAAATTCCAGTAGCTCCATTTCCAAATTTTGAATATCCAATCACTGTAAGCAGGAAAGATCAAGATCTTCAAATGTGGACTTTTCTGGGGAAGTTATAAATGAAAGGGTTGTCTCCATCTTACGGAACTGAGAAAATCTTTTACTAAAATTCTCCTTTGCTTCGGCTACAATGGTGGAATATGCTTTGTGGATTTCCTGGTGTTTTTTATGACTGTCCACAAATATTGTAGAATTATCCAAATGTATTTTTAGGTTGGGAAAATATTTTAGCTGTCCACTCTCAAGGTCTTTTTCAAAAACATGCAATTTTGTCTCAAAAGCTTTGATGTCACTAAACATGCTTTCTGCTGTTTTTTCCATGCCTTGTAATTTTTTGTTTAGTACATTAAAGTGGTTAGTAAAATCTGTAAAGAACATGAGGTTGGTAAGCCAGGCCATGTTGGTGAGTTGAGGATAGTCTTCCCCCTTTTCGTTCATAAATAGCCTAACTTCTTCCAAGCAGGCCACAAATCTCTCTAATACTCGTCCTCTGCTCAGCCACCGGACATTATTGTACATCAGTAAAGTGTTATATTGTGCCTGAACCTCATCAGGAAGGGCTTGAAATTGTCAAAAATTAAGAGCACGCGCCATGATGAAGTTCACCATTTTTGTTACATCTTTGAAGACATCGTCAAGTTTTTTGCTGCTTTCTTTGGCGCAGAGAGCCTCTTGATGTATTATGCAGTGAAATTGAATCAGTGGATGTTTTGCTTCCTTAGCAAAGAAATGAGTGAATCCTGATGTTGTCCCCACCATGCTAGGTGCTCCATCGCTAGTAACTGAAACCACTTTTTCTGGACTTATGTCTAGTGATGAAAAAGCCTCCATCACAGCATTGTGGATATCTATCCCTTGTGTTCTTCCAGGCAAAGACAGCAGTTTTACCAGCTCTTCTCTCATGATGTCACCAGTAGCATAACGCAAAATGAGCGCTAGTCTTGCATGGTTAGTAATATCTGTACTTTCATCCAAGCACATGGAGTAGAAGGGTGCTTTTTGTAAGTCGCAAGTAAGCTGTTGACTAACATCAGCAGCCATTCGCAGAACCCTATCTTTTGCAGTATTTCTGCTTAGCGGCATCTCAGAGATGCGCTGCACAATTTTATCCTTGTTTTGGAAATCATTGAAGAGTGAATTACTCCCAGCCAAAATTGCCTTTTTGATAAAATCTCCATCAGAGAGGGGCTTACCATGTTTTGCCATGCACAGTGAAATTTGAAAGCTGGCAACTGTAAGATGATTAGTTTTTGAAAGATAGTTGCTAAAACTAAGAAACTGGGAGTGATATTTCTTTAATTTTCCTACAAGGAACTCTTTTCTTTGAGCTAAACCAAGTTCAGCAACACTGTTATGGTTGGTCTCAAAGTGACGTTTGACACTTGATGTGCGAGACACAACACTTTCATTACACATAATACACAATGCTTTCCCACTGCGTTCAATCACTCCATATGTCTCTGTCCAGGCCTCTTGGAATGGTCTTCCACTATCTGTTTTTGCTTTTTTTGCTGTACTCATTTTCTTTGTTCAAGACTTCAAGTCTACAAAAAGATAAAATTTGTATAATTAAAAAAATCTAATGAAGTGCTGTATACAAATCCGTCCCCATAAAAAAATATGTGATTGGGGAATTTTACTAATTGTAGACATCCGTTTTGGTCAAAAAATATACTGTCCGGGTGAAAACCGGACTTGTGCAACCTGAGTGTATGGGAAAAGGACTTTTATTTTTCATTATTGGAGCCTTTATTTTATTATGATGTTTACAAAAGCACTGTGAAGGGCCACATATACACTTTACTGTTTTTTGCTATATTGAGTTTTCCATAAGGTACAGCGCAGAGGATTAGTGTGTTGGTTGTTCACAGAGAGCCCAACCCTCCTCTCAGCTTACTGAACTTCTCTATGCAATCATCATAAGCAGCTTTTTTATTTCCTTGAATTTAGCATGTCCCCCATGGAAGATACAGAGGTTTTTACAGAGGAGCACATTATTAGACACATTAACATCCCCCCATATCCTCACCTCTCTAGCATGGGAGCACTAGGAACTGTTCCTGATTACAGATGTCACATGTGGAGTCACATTACAGCCTCACTGAGTTCCTGTGACAGACTCAGTGTGAAGCTTCTCTTCCTCCCCCCACTTCCCCCTCACACACTGCCTGGCTCATAGGATACTAAGGGGAAGACAGGCAGGCTAAACATCCACTCACAGGACTGCAGCCTGCACAGGAGGATGGGCTGCAGCCCACCGGGACAATGCCCGGTCCTCCCAATGGCCAGTCCGGCCCTGTTGCCAGGTGAGCTGCAAAGCAGACACCGGCACACTCGCCTCCCGCCGCGCCGCATATCTTAATTGCGGACTAGAGAGTTGCGCGGGGACAGAAATCCCACCCTTCCCCGCCAAAGTCTCACCCGTCCCCGTGAGGAATCCCACCCGTCCCCGTGAGGAATCCCTCCGTCCCCACCCGTCCCCATGAGGAATGTCCTCCGTCCCCGCCCGTCCCTGTGAAGAATCCCCTCCGTCCCCGCCCGTCCCTATAAACTTCAGAAATAGTTATTTCATTTAATTATGCTACTGAATTAAAGGCTCTGGTAGAAACCCATTTACAAATAAGCAAAAAGACTTTATTAATTTGGAAATATTAATTGGGAAGAATACACACTTTGTAAACGAGTTTCTACCAGAGCCTCTTTTGTTTATAAATTTTTATCAACACAACTAATATACTACTGTATCCTGAAGCAAAAAAAAAAGAAAAAAAGAAATAGAATTCTTTCCCTACCTTTGTTGCCTGGTTTCTGCTTTCCTCATGTTCTCATTCAGTTCCTTCCATCCACTGTCTCTCTTCCTTCTGCGTCTTCCATTTGCTCTGTTAATGTGCCTCTCCCTTTCTCCCCCCTTCCAAATTGGTCTGGCACCCATCTTATTCCCTCCGCTCCCCCCATAGTCTGGCATCTCTGTCTTCTTCCCTGCCAGCGTCTTCTCCCCACTCTCTCTTCCCCATTTCCTTTCAGCGTCAGCGTCAGCTGCTGTAAGAAGGTAATTTAGATTCGCGGTTAAGGGCAGGGAGGTTTGTTGGGACCAGGGCTGTTGTTGGTCGGTCGGGTTAGCGCCACAAAAGTAAGGGGACCTGGCCGGCTGTGCTGCACACGGGATGGGGCGGGGCGGGGCGGACCGCCCCCCCCTCCCTTGGTAGCCATTCGAGCCGCGAGGCTACTCCTCCTTACCTACCCTGCCTGCAGTACAGAGCCGAACGGAAGTCTTCCCGACGTCAGCCCTCCCTCCGTCCGACGTCAGCGCTGACGTCGGGAAGACTTCTGTTCGGCTCTGTGCTGTAAGCAGAGCAGGTAGGGAGAAAAGCCGCGCGACTTAGTACATCCAGCCCCGCAGGAACCCCACGACCCTCGGAGGCATCCCCACGGGATCCTCGTGACCCGTGCAGCTCTCTATTGCGGACCTTCCCGCGTGCCAGCTGCAAGGCTTTCGCGTGCCACAGCTGGCACGCGTGCCATAGGTTCGCCATCACTGGTCTAGGATGATTCATCGCTGAATCAGCCACGGCAGCACCTGACCCAAGGTAGGAGCACCCTCCCCCCAGCCCTCATACCTCCAAAATGAAGAAAATAAGAGGCTCTTTTGGCAAACTGCAGTTCTTTTTTCTCATCATTTGGATTTTTTAGTTTTGCCAGACCCATGCTGAAGGAGAGTTGCATTCAAGTACAGTAGGCAGTGGCACCCTCTTCTCCTCCCTCCACCACACGCATGGGCCCCTTCCCTTCCCCGCACCTCTTTAACTTTCCTGGCGCAAGCAGCATCACCAACTTGCTGCCCACATTGGCTCTCTCTCTGACATCACTTTCTAGGTGCAGGACCCGGAAGTGACATCAGAGGGAGAGCTGACACTGGCCTGAGCAGCAGATTGGAGATACTGCTTATACCAGTGAAGAGCTAGAGGAACAGTGTTGGGAGGAGGAGGGGGTTGAAGATGTGGGAAGGAATGGGCACTTGGGGCGGACTGCCCCCCCTCCCCGTTTACTATGCCACTGACTGTAGATATTTCCCTGCCCAAATGGAGCATACAACCTAAGCTTGTACTTGAGGCCGTAGAGTGTTAAAGGATTCACCCAAGGTCACAAAAAGTGAGAGGAGTGGCATCTGTACCCTGGCTTTCCTCATTCTAACCATTACACTGGTTCTCCATTCTATGAAAAGGAAGCAACCCTATGGACAGAAAGAACTTAACAGCCATCTCCCAAGTACTTTCAGAGACATATCAACCAGTATTTTGACTTTGGTTTATCTTTTAGAATGAAATTGAGATCTTGAAAGCTGAGAATGACCGGCTCAAGGCAGAAACCGGAAACCCTGTAAAGCCAGCTCGGCCTCCAGTAGAATCTTCAAACAGCTCCTCGTGCTCCTCGTCACGCCAGTCTCTAGGACTTTCTTTGAACGCTTTGGACATTGCAGATTCGCTAACATCAGGTATGAGCACCTAGTTCGGAAGTCATGGTTTCATTCTCACCCCAGGCTGACTGGTGAGGATGGTTCTACTGAAATAGTTCTCATGATCTGTAGAAGAAGACTAGCAGAGAAGAATGTTAATACTCATAGCAGCCATTACAATTAAGCTAATGTGAACCTCAACAGTACCAACTTTTAGGGTTGCCAGGTTTTCCAATCAGAAAATCTGAACCCCTAGACCCATCCCCAGGCCCAGCCATCCCCGCCCTGTAGTGCCCTAATCTTGCCCTAGCTCCGCTCCCCACTGCCTGCTCTTGTCATGCAAGGAGGAATTCCGCACATGTGCAGATGCCACGCGATGTCAAGTTCATCGTGTGGCATCCATGCATGCGTGGACTTCTCTCTGCCCGAAGTGATTTGAGGAGGCTTTTCAAAACCCAAAGTACCAGGTTTTGAAAAGTCATCCGGACCCCTGGACATGACCCCTACTAACTCTTGAATACATAAATCCTTCTCTGTTGTCCAGTGTAATGTTAGAATAGCCAAGCATTTGAGAGCATTGAATCCTAGTTTCTCAGACCTGCTATAGAAGTCAGTCTACTCTCTTGAGTTTTCTTCAACTTCATTACTTTTGAAATTGCTTTGTTTGCTGGCTGATGCAAAATCCATTCTTTTTTATTTTCTTTACTTTTCATATGTCTGCATAAATAATTATATAAATTTATCCCCATAAAGTTGTGTCAGTTTGACTGAAAACATAAAAATGTGCATACATCCATATATTTTTGTGCCTTCACAAAGCCACTAAATATCGATCCCAATGTGTTTTCTAAATTGCAAGTGTGTTCTTTTTGTAAAAAATTATTTTGGGAAACTTATTACACACCAAATGATTTTTTTTTTAACTGAATACATTCAGTCAAAAAATGTAAAAAAATGCCACTCCTTTTTATCATCAGGTCTTGAAAGAGTTGGTTCTATCTGAGAGAGCTTAATATTAGCTTATTTTAGGAAACTGTAAATCTGAATGCCTAACAGACAATGCAGTCTAAGCAGTTTAAAATTTTAAATAAAATCACATATTGGAAAAGGTCTCCATATACTAGATAGGAAAGTCCCCATCAGCAGCCCACATAAGTAGACAAAACCCTAAAGTATTATATTTTATTACAAAAAAAACAAATAACCTCTAAACAACCAGAAAGTCCTGCCAAAATAAAGTTTATTGGAAGCTTCTATACCACTACTAATGACTGGGGAGTCAATTCTGAGTGGTTTGCATGAGCTTCAGGAAAGGTGTTACAATACAAGAGCTAAATATATGTGAATCTTACCTATTTATACCATCTATATACATATACTATAATTGTTATTTATGTATTGTCATTTACTCGTCTTTCTTTTATTATTTGTAAGTTCACCCTTTTGTGTTCTAAGTTGGGGGGGGGATTAGTCTGCTGTTTCCTCCATGTTGCTATTCCCTCTAAATGTTTCCACCCCCTATACTAAACCGTGATAGCAGTTATTAGCGCGGGGAGCCATGCTGAATGCTTTGCGCTGCTCCTGATGCTCATAGAGTTCTTCTGGATTGCCGCAGGTTTCAGTGCTTGGACCCGTGCTCTTCAATATATTTTTAAATGACCTGGAAATTGGTACGACGAGTAAGGTGATTAAATTTGCAGATGATATGAAGTTATTCAGAGTAGTGAAGACGCAGGAGGATTGCGAGATCCTGCAACGTGACATAAACACGCTCGAGAAATGGGCCGTGACATGGCAAATGAGGTTTAACATGGATAAGTGTAAGGTGATGCATGTCGGTAACAAAAATGTTATACACGAATACAGGATGTCCGGTGTGGTACTTGGAGAAGACTCCCCAGGAAAGAGAGACTTGGGAGTACTGGTCGACAAGTTGATGAAGCCGTCCGCGCAATGGGTGGCAGCGGCGGCAAAAAGAGCGAACAGAATGCTAGGAATGATTAAGAAGGGGATCACAAACAGATCGGAGAAGGTTATCATGCCGCTGTACCGGGCCATGGTATGCCCTCGCCTGTAATACTGCGTCCAGCACTGGTCGCCGTACATGAAGAAGGAAACAGTACTACTCGAACGGGTCCAAAGAAGAGCGACTTAAAATGGTTAAGGGGCTGGAGGAGTTGCCGTACAGTGAGAGATTAGAGAAACTGGGCCTCTTCTCCCTTGAAAAGAGGAGACTTAGAAGAAACATGATCAAAACATTCAAGATAATGAAGGGAATAAACTTAGTAGATAAAGACAGGTTGTTCACTCTCTCCAAGGTAGAGAGAACGAGAGGGCACTCTCTAAAGCTAAAAGGGGATAGATTCCGTACAAATGTAAGGAAGTTCAAGAGTGGTAGAAAACTGGAACGCTCTTCCGGAGGCTGTTATAGCGGAAAACATAAGAACAGCCTTCTCCGGATCAGACCTTCGGTCCATCATGTCCAGCGATCCACATAGGCGGAGGCCCAGCCAGGTGTACACCTGGCGTAATTTTAGTCACCCATATCCCTCTATGCCTCTCGTAAGGAGATGTGCATCTAGTTTGCTTTTAAATCCTAGAACGGTGGATTCCGCAATAACCTCCTCTGGGAGAGCATTCCAGGTGTCCACCACTCGTTGCGTGAAGCAGAACTTCCTGATATTTGTCCTGGACTTGTCCCCCCTTAGCTTCAGTCCATGTCTTCTTGTCCGTGTCACATTGGACATTGTAACATGGACAAGAGGACATAGACTGAAGCTAAGGGGGGACATGTCTAGGACAAATATCAGGAAGTTCTGCTTCATGCAACGAGTGGTGGACACCTGGAATGCTCTCCCAGAGGAGGTTATTGCGGAATCCACCTCCAGGGATTCAAAACGAAGTTAGACAAGTTCTGCTGAGCCAGAACGTACACAGGTAAGGCTAGTATCAGTTAGGACACTGGTCTTTGACCTAAAGGCCACCGTGTGAGCGGACTGCTGGGCACGATGGACCACTGGTCTGACCCAGCAGTGTCAATTCTTATGGTCTTATGACCATTCACTAATAACCACTATCGCGATTTAGTAAAAAAAAAGGGGGGGGGGGGGTTATTTGCTAAAGTGTTCTGTGAAGAGTATCGTTTTTCCTTTCTTGAACTTCTTGATGTCCTTTTCTAATTTCCTTCATGAGATTTCTCCATTTTTTTTCTTCTGCTGTAATATTAGCTAATCGTGCATAGTTCATCTATTGATAAATAGTATAGACAATTAAACAATACTCTGTACTGTTTGAACCATGATACACTGCTGACAGAATTTCAGGTTAAAAACGACATGAAACTTTCCCCTGCCATTTCAAATAAATGCACATCCTTCCTACCTATACGGATTATTACATTTAAGTTTAGCCAGTGATCACACTGGCTGAAAATTGACCCATTCATTTCTAGGATTAATGACTATTTCTTTGTATACATTTTTTTGTCTTATAGATATTTTACTAGATGATGGCAGCGATGGAACCTTCCACAAAGAAAGGCATTGTGTAAAAATCATAGTCTCCATCAACAAGGGATGTGGTCCAAGAAAGGTGGTTCAAATATCTGATTAACAGTACTGTGTTTTTCATGAGAACCTCTGGTATTCTTAGCTCAGTATGTTTGATTGATTCATTTACAACAATTGTTTTTATTCTTCAAAGGGTGAAAAGACTCAGACATATTTGATAGGATCTATTGGAGTCAGCGGAAAAACCAAATGGGATGTGCTAGATGGCGTCATCAAGCGACTTTTCAAGGTAAGGGTTTTAAACAAAATTTTTTTGGTCTGTTCTTTACGTCATCCCACATCATCTGTAATTTTTGTAGGAATATGCTTAGGTTTGAAACAATCATTAAAAAAGGATAAAACTACTGCTTTCAGGCTCTCCTCAAGTCACTTCATTGGCTCACCATTCATTTTTCAAATCTAAGCTAAAAGCCCATTTTTTAAGACTGCTTTCAACTTATGTCCATCCTAACATTCTCTCTGCAAGAAACTCCCTAACTCTATAAGTCCTGTCTATCCAAATTAGATTGGAAGCTCTTCTGAGCAGGGACTGTCTAGTGCATGTTAAATGTACAGTGCTGTGTACACTTTTCAGGGCTATAGAAATGATAAATAGCAGTAGTAGTCATCATATAAACCTTAAGGGCCCTATATGCCTCATCCCATTGCAGTTGCCCTATGGAACAACAGTTCTGGAGTAAAATAGTTGCCTATATGAGTCAGGTAGTAGGTCATATAGTTAATTTAACGCCATAAATTTTGGTATTAGATGTCACAGGTTTGGGGGTATGGGCAAGAAATTACTTACTCGTATCATGGGTTTGCTGGGTAGGAAATGAAACTTCCTTCCTACTGGAAATAGAGAAACCTGCTGCATACACTGGTAATATAGAAGGTGAAGGAGACTTATTTATCCCCTAGCAGCAGAAAATGTTTTCGTTCCCTATGGGACTCATTGCCAGAGACATTGCCCAGAGAGTAAGTCGCTTCATTATGAATGAACACCTGATTTGGAGGGTTGGAACAGTCTCATAACTGCAGGGTAGAATGGTGGGGAGAAGAGGCATAGTTATGGGGGGTGCCTGGGAAGATCTTGGCTGCCCAGTCTTTCCCACCTGGCGACACAGTGAGCATGTGAGGGAGAAAGGCCCTACACTCCCCCATGCAGCGCTGACCATGGAAGAGTTTGCCGCTGCAGCTCAGGCACTGCATCTGGGTCAGGCTGCAATGGCAATCTCGCTTGCAGCAGTGCCACACCTCCATGCAACCTGACACTCTGCCTCTGGGGAAGGGTAACTCTCACCCGCTGCAGTCCCAGCCATGGAGGTATGGGGCAGGCAGGGCTTGATGGTGCACTCGGCGGGGGGTTGGAAGGAGGGAAAGAGAGAGGGAGCACGTTGGGTCCGCCCACAATTGGCTATCGGGATGGGGGGAGAGATATTTTTAAGTTAGGACTCAGGAGGAAATAGGAGACCAAATTGCTTGTAGCTTGAAGATAATTTTGAGAGCTGTGGGGATTGGGGGTGAATTTTAAATGATTGTTATATGACATGGGAATTGTTCATGTTATGATGGTGACATAAAGTTCTTTTGAATATAAGATGCTTTGGACATGGAAATTTTCTGATGTTCTTTGGCCTCGTTAATTGTTTGTTTTATTTTATTTATAACCCGCCTTTCCCAAGGCGGCTCACAATTTAAACATACACAATAAAAAATACATAAAATACTTATAAAACACTAACAAATAAGCAACCAGCGCGTACACAATTGTGCTTTACACAATTTATTTTAAAAGGCTACTTACATTTGAACATTGTCCTTCCCATCAAAATCCTTTTTCCTTTGTTCTAGGAGTACATTTTCCGCATGGACCCAGTTGGTAATTTGGGTTTAAACTCAGACTCTATTGTAAGCTACAGCATGGGGGACTTAGTCAGAGCCCACAGCCTGGAGGTGCCTGAGCTGCTTCCTTGTGGCTACCTGGTTGGCGATAACAATATCATCACTGTGAATCTTAAAGGTACAATTGCAGCGTTCTCCTTTCTTTAAATCTGTCTCTTTGTGTAAGCTAACTGTTGTGTACTCTTAACTGCTGTCTCTAAGAGCACGTTTGCCCATCTTTGTTTTTTCTCTCTAGCAGTGTGTGTTTTGATACTGGCAGACAGTCATATTTATCTTTGGAACCTCCATTCCTAGAGATTAAAGATGCTTGAGATTCTGAGACAGACACCAAGCCTTAGATCCCTGACATGAAAATCAACACACTTTCAGGGGACAAGACATTGACAGCAGACAACTGATCATAATCAGAGTGGTTAAATAGAAGAGGAAGACATTACAAATTTAACAATAAAGCTTGGTTTATTTAAACATATATGGCTAACTTGTTTGCCTTTTCATTTACTATAGATACTCAGAAATGTTCCTAAAATGGTCTTTCTGAATGGATTATTTGGATTTCTGAATGGATTTGGATTTAGCTCACATCTTTTCAATGATAGTTTAAGGGAACTTGCATTCAAGTACAATAATTATTTTCCTGTCCCCAGAAGACTCTCATTCGAATTGGGCCTAAATTATATTCATCCCTTAGTGAGCAGCATTTTGGACACAATGGTGGCCACCATAGGCTGAATTCACTGCTGTCCCATATCCAGGCCTATGAAAGTTTCCAGAAGTTATTTGGTACTGCTGATATTATATTTAGTGCTGGCACTCAGAGAGCATTTGGCAGATTGTCTAGAATGCTGCGGCAGGATTGATTGCACCATCGCCCGATACAACGTTCTGGTTGTAATACCTTTCTTGATAATACCTATCATCCTGTTCGCCTTCTTAGAGGCCGCTGCGCACTTTGCTGACGGCTTCATTGTCTTGTCCACTATTACCCCAAGTCCTTTTCTTGGGTACTTTCACTCATTACCAGCCCTCCCATTGTATAGCTGTACTTCGAGTTTCTGTTTCCTACATGGAAGACTTTGCATTTCTCTACATTAAACTTCATCTGCCATCTCGTCACCCACTCTCCTAGTTTGTTCAGGTCCCTTTGTAAGTCTTCACAGTCCTCTTTAGTCCTAACTCCACTAAATAGTTTGGTGTTGTCTGCGAATTTTATTACTTCGCACTTCGTCCCTGTTTCTAGATCATTTATGAATACATTGAACAGCAGCGATCCGAGTACAGACCCCTGTGGAACACCACTCGTGACCCTCCTCCAGTCAGAGTAGTGGCCTTTCACTCCTACTCTTTGCTTTCTACCCGCCAACCAATTTTTGATCCATCTGTGTACGTCTCCTTCCACCCCATGGTTCTTCAGTTTTTGTAGTAGGCATTCGTGGTGTACCTTGTCAAAGGCTTTTTGGAAATCTAAGTATATGATGCCTATGGGGTCCCCTTTGTCCATCCGTTTGTTAATTCCTTTGAAGAAGTGCAATAAGTTCGTTAGGCACGATCTTCCCTTGCAGAAGCCATGTTGGCTTATTTTCATCAGATTATTCCTTTCTAGATGCTCATCGATGCTGTCTTTTATCAGCGCTTCTGCAATCTTCCCCGGAACCGAAGTCAAACTTACCAGTCTGTAATTTCCCGGGTCACCTCTCGATCCTTTTTTAAAGATGGGCGTAACATTGGCTATCTTCCAATCCTCCGGGATCATGCCTGTTTTCAGGGATAGATTGCAGACCCGCTGTAGTAGTTCTGCTATTTCCTCCTTTAGTTCCTTCAATACCATAGGGTGGATTCTGTTCGGGCCCAGAGATTTGTCAGTTTTTAATCTATCTATCTGCTTGTGTACATCTGCTTGTGTACATCTTCAAGGCTTACCTCCATGGATGTTAATTTTTCTGCTTGATCTCCTTTGAAGATTTTTTCAGGTTCCAGCATGTTGGATGTGTCCTCTTTTGTAAATACTGACGAAAAGAACATGTTAAGTCTATCCGCCACTTCTTTTTCCTCCTTCATCACTCCTTTCCTATCTCCGTCATCCAGCGGTCCCACCTCCTCCCTTGCTGGCTGCTTCCCTTTAGCATATCTGAAGAACGGTTTGAAATTTTGTGCTTCCCTGGCTAGCCTCTCTTCATATTCTCTTTTTGCTCTTCTAACCACGAGGTGACATTCCTTTTGATGCTTCCTATGTTCTTTCCAGTTCTCCCCGGTTTTGTCCTTTTTCCACTTATGGAATGAATTTTTCTTATCTCCTATCGCTTTCTTCACTTCTTTAGTTATCCATGCCAGGTCTTTTGTTCGGCTCTTTTTCATCCTTTTCTAAATCTGGGGATATACAGATTTTGCGCCTCGCTCACAGTGTCCTTGAATAAAGACCAAGCTTGCTCTACAGTATGCGATTTCTTTGAGCTGTTCCTAAGTTTCTTCCTTACCATTATTCTCATCACTTCGTAGTTTCCTTTCATGAAGTTAAAATTTGTCGCTGTGGTTCTCTTTCCCTTCGATATTCCTACTTCGACTTTGAACTTGATCATATTGTGATCGCTGTTTCCCAACGGTCCCCCTACTTCCACTTCCTTTGCAGGACCTCTTTGCCCATTTAGAATTAGATCCAGAGTGGCATTCTCTCTTGTCGGTTGTATGCTAAATTTTAAACTCTTGTTAGCGATCCATCATAGAATTAATGTAAATGTACCAGCCTATTTTTAGAGGGCTTTGAAGTAGAGTTGGGCAGTTGAGCAGACTGGATGGACCATTCAGGTCTTTATCTGCCATCATCTACTATGTTAAAGAATGACACGGGGACAAATTTGTCCCCGTCCCCGCAGGAACTTAATTTCCCCGCCCCGTACCCATGAGTTTTGTCACTGTCACTGTCTTTACCACATTCCTGTAAGCTCTACCTTAACCGCAAAAACCTCGAACACTTATGATTTTAAAGTGTTTGAGGATTGTGCAGATGAGGACGGAGCTTGCAGGAATGGGGCAGGGACAGGAAAAGTACTCATGAGGACGAGATCGAAAAATAAGTTCCCGCGGGGATGGGGAAAAATTTGTCCCCGTGTCAATCTCTACTTTGAAGATTTATCAGCCATATCAGACATCGAGATTGTGAAACAATTTGCTGTACCATCAGCATTGGACTATCGTTGTATTGAGAACCAAGCTTGCATTATTTCTATTGTTTGGCCGATCATGTGGAATAAACACTGTGGTACTTTGAGGCAATGGCATAGCTAGGAAGGCTGGCGCCTGGGGTAGTAGTGCCCAGTGTGCCCTTGCTCTTCCCTGCCATGCCTTGTTTCCTCCCCGCCCCTCACTGCAGATTGACTCCCCCGCCTCCCTGCGTGCTTCTACGAATGTTTGCCGGCACGAGCAGATTCTTCCACGTGCTGCTCGCACCGGCCTCAGATCGCTTCTGATGTCATGTCCTGCACGGGAGGGGGTGGAGAGGTTCCGGCACCCCTGTGAAGATGGCACCCGGAGCGGTCTGCTCCTCCATACTACGCCACTGCTTTGGGCTCTGTGCTAATGTTCTCTAGCTCAAGAATGTAAGAATAGCCATACTGGGTCAGATCAATGATAGCCGAGCATCCTGTTTCCAACAGTGGCCTATCCAGGTCACAAGTACTTGGCAGAACCCAAATAGTAGCAACATTCTAGGCTACCAATCCCCTATGCCTGTCTCAATAGGAGACTCTGGACTTTTCTTCTAGGAACTTGTCCAAATGTTTTTTTTAAACCCAGCTATGCTAACCTCTGTTACAACATCTTCTAGCAACACTTTCCAGAGCTTAATTTAATCCTTCAGCGTCTAGATGCTAGTTTACCATACATGAAGCCACATGCAATGAACCTTTGTTCTTTATATTGCAGGAGTAGAGGATAACAGTTTGGACAGTTTTGTGTTTGATACACTGGTCCCAAAACCAATCACCCAGCGGTACTTTAATCTGCTAATGGAGCATCATAGAATCATCCTTTCTGGACCCAGCGGCACTGGAAAGACATTTTTGGCTAACAAACTTGCAGAATATGTCATATGTAAATCTGCCAGGAAAAAAGCTGAGAATGCAATAGCCACCTTTAACGTAGACCACAAATCAAGCAAGGTACGTGTGACAAGCTTTACTCCGCTGCCATACTGAGACAGATACACTCTGGCCATTAGGGCTAGTATAAAAATATTAGGTGCCTTAGGCAAACTTTCAATCTTGCATTAAAACATCCCCTCTTCCAGTTATAACCTACTTACCTGCGGCAGCTCTGACATAAACAATTATGCCTAATACCTTCACAGGTGATTTCAGTGTAAACAATGTTCAGATTCTGTAGTCACCTCTGTAACAGTAACACAACAAAAATGTAACTAGGTCTTCTATTCCTCAGTGTTTATACATTGTAAATTTAGATGCTTATTTTCCAAACAATTATCAGTGCTTATCAGTGTTTCTGTGTCACAAGTTGTATTCCTGGATACCCGTACTCCATTTTCAGCTTCCTCTACACTCTACATACTCCATTTTCAGCTTCCTCTACACTCTGTGCTCAGGTGCAATGCCAGGTCGTGCCCTCTGCCTGACAGGAAATGCATCACAGGAGCTCCTATGGCACACTTCCTGTTAGACAAAATATGACCCAGCAGTGAGCTTGTAGAAGGTTGCTAGTTTTGTGCTGAAACTGGAGTACAGCTTCAAGAAAAGATATCTTTGTTAGTACCAGCATGGGGAACAAATGGGGGTCGCTATACTTGTGGTTGTTGTGGTGAAAGAAGGTTAGGCCATAGAGGGAATTAGGCAGGTGGAAAGAGATATGCTGGAACCCTCTTGGGTAGTGTTTGTAGGTCTTGCATATAGGTTTACACCACCAATTTTTGACCTTAAGAAGGTCAAAACTTTGCAACCTCTATGTGAGTACATATTGGTAATTCAGTATACAAATAAAACAATACCAGACAAAAATCCCTTCTTCTCTCCAGTCCTTCCATTCAATTCTTCCCCTGTCTTCCTTCTACCTCTGTTCTCACACACTCCCTAGTTTCCCATTTCTACTCTCTGAATTTACCTCATCTTTAACACTGATCCACTTTTTTCTGTCATTCTTTCACCAGTTTCTTCCTTATTGCTTACACAGTTCATGATTTTTATTCTACCACCCTGAATTTTCTCTTCTGCTCTTTGTCCCCATCTGAAGTCCCTACTCCCTCACTCAATCCTATACTTCTCAACTTAGGTAGAGTGCTAGTTTCTTACTAGTCAGCATTTAACTGCATAAGGTGGACCACATAAAGATAGGACTGCATTTTACCTTATATGGTTAAGTACCGACTCCACACCTGGACCATCCACAAATTAGACAATTTCAGCTTAGGTTCTAACCACAGATATGAACAATCCAATTAAGAGCCACTGAATATCCGTGGTTATCCACAGACAAGCAATTTAAAGGGTCAGGAGCCTCTCTTAGCCATTTAAATTGCTTGAAATATTGACCCCCTATATTTCGGAAAGTTCTTCACCACTAGACCTGGTAGCTGGTGAAGGTGGTGCGTGTTTATACTCATGTTTCTTCTGCTCTTACAGTAAGTTTGCTTTTGTTTTGAATAAGGATCTGAGACAGTATCTGGCTAACATGGCTGAGCAGTGCCGAGCTGACGATGACAATGCAGAGGTCCCTACTGTAATAATCCTTGATAACCTTCATCACATCGGCTCCTTGAGTGACATCTTCAATGGCTTCCTCAACTGTAAATATAATAAATGGTAGGGTAAAGGTTTACCTAACAACGCAAGCAGTCTCCAATGATGCAAGAAATTAAAACTTATCAGAAGAGTGGTATAGAAGCAGTGAAGGCTCTTTATCTTATCAGTATTAGTATATTGACCAAATATTCAGAAATATTTGTGTGGGTGGGAGCAATGCTGACCACATAAATATTTTTTTAAAATTTGGGGCAATTGAGTGGATAATTTTGGATTTAAGACAAAGAACAGTAAATTGTATACAAATTCAGAGTAATATGAGTAATGTTCCTTTGTCTTCTGGATGCAGACAACAAGAAAAAGGAAAAATGTTTTGTTTTTTTTTCCTCTTTCTGCCTTTGAGCATTTCTTTTCTGTCAAATAATTGTAGTTAAACTAAAACTAAACTAAACCTTAAATTTATAGACCTTGTCATCTTTATGAGAAGAAAGCTCGACTCAGTTTACAAAAATTAATGTAAAATATAGAAAAGAAAAGGTTATTTACAATTTAGTGAATAACCAGGATTTTTTTTTAAATTCTTTATTCATTTTTACATATTACAACAAATATAACCAGGTTTTTAAATGTTTATGGAAGATTTGAAGAGTATCTGAATCTCTCGGCCACAAAGGAATATTATTCCATAATTCAGTTAATTTGAATGAGAAGGACTTACCCAATTTGCTAGAATAAACAATACCTTTCATGGAGGGGAATGCTAATTTAAGTTTATGCCTAGATCTAACGTAGTGAGGGTGAGTGGCGCCCCTCTCCTGCCCTCTACTCCTTCCCAACTCCCCCCTGCCCCATGTGTGCCCCCTTCCCTTCCCCTGTACCCTTTTAATTTTCCAGGCGGGAGCAACATCACAAACTTGCTGCCTGCATTGTCTCGGCGATCCCTCTGACGTCACTTCCTAGTCGTGGGGCCCGGAAGTGACGTCAGAGAGAGGCGACACCGACGCAGGCATTAAGTTCATAATGTTACTCACATAGGGAAAATTAAAGAGGTACGAGGGGACAGAAGGGAAGGAGCTTCGGGAGGGGAGGATGCGTGAGAGGAGGATGGGTGCTAGCACCCCTAGCAAGACCACACTGGGGCGGACTGCCCCCTACCCCTTCAACTTACTACACCATTGCTCCCTTCCCCCTCCCTTTCTTTTAGATTTCCTTTCTTCTATACCCATCAAATATTATATACGATGCATTGATATTAATTGTGAAATGCAGTATATCAAATAATAATAAAACTTGAAGCTCAATCTTGAAACTTGGATTTCCGTATTACCAAACCTCTCTGGTTTTCTTCTTCCAATTTTGGAAGCATAAATTTTGTGTGATTATTGTGTATGAGGAGAAAGCAGCAGTGTCAAGCAAGGGGAGGACTGAAAAGATAACTCCAGGAGTCCATCAGCTTTTGATTTTAAGAAGAGCAGAGGCTAGGTGTTACCCGAGATCTACTGGGGGGGGGGGGTGTTGAGGAGAGGAGATGTCTAATTTGGACACTGCAAATTATATGTGGATATTCAAAGGTGCCACCTTAATCCATAGTGATGCTGAATATATGTTTCATATTATATGTTGTCTGTGAGGTTAAATGTCGACTTCTGCTGGTGTTGATTAATATGTTAGATTACAGCAAAATTCTAGGATTTAAAAGGGTATAATGCAGTGGTCTCATACTCAAACCCTTTGCAGGGCCACATTTTGGATTTGACAGTACTTGGAGGGCCTCAGAAAAAATAGTTAATGTCTTATTTAAAAAATGACAATTTTGCATGGGGTAAAACTATTTATAGTTTATAAATCTTTCCTTTTGGCTAAGTCTTAATAATAATATTGTCATTTATAGCTAAAGAAACATATGATCAAGAAACTGTTTTATTTTACTTTTGTGATTATGATAAACATACCAAGGGCCTCAAAATAGTACCTGGCGGGCCGCAAGTTTGAGACCACTGGTATAATGCAACATTGCTGGAGTCCTTTGCTAATAATAATAATAGGCATTTTTCCTTTTTTTTCTAGCCCTTACATTATTGGGACCATGACCCAAGGTGTTTCCTCATCACCAAATCTAGAACTCCACCACAACTTTAGGTAAAAAGAACCAAGTTTTTGTTGATGTGCATTATTGGCAGACTGGACACTTTACATTGAGGATATTCATATACGTCTCTAATGGCCTACAAACATTTCTGGAGGAATAGCTGGATTGTATTTCTATCACCTTTAGTTCAGATTCCAGAGTAACAAAGATGCTTTCTTCCAGCCCCTCCATTCAGGCAGCCTACAGGGAAGAGGAGGAGAGAGAGTGAGCCCGGGGCAGAGCAGAAAACAGTCACTCTACTCCCAAATCTAACCCCCCTTCTCCTGTTGCTCCCACCCCCTCCCCAAGCTCCACAGTTCCACTTCCTTTTTGACTACAAATTAAGTTATGCCCACAAAATAGTTGCTCATGTGACAACAGCCAGCAACACAGTGGCCATGGTGTACCGTTTTCAAGCAGAAGAGAAACAGAGGAGCAAAACATTCCACAGAAAGAACAAAAAGTGGAGGCGATCAAGATGCCACTGAAGCCACACTCAGGTTAAATGTTTATTGATGACCCGACACAGCCGTGTTTCAGCAAGTGCCTGCATCAGGGTCCTTAATTTACTATGAGAATAAGCTCAATGTGTTTACACAAGCACTAAGCTCTGCGCACAATGAGGTGATCCAATAGAGAGACTCTGCTGCATCTGTCAGATCAGTATTGAATATTCGCCGCAAAAGTAAATTTAAAAAAATCTGTGTCAGGACATCAGTAAATTATTAACCTGAAGCTCCTGGTGGTTTAAATTGCTCATGTGATGCTTGTATTGCAAAATAATGCCTGTAATGGCTCCTTTTTCAGAGCTGCGGTAGAGAGCTCTGCATGGCAAATGTAATGCAGCCTATTCAACTCGTATGGGCTGTGTCACATTTGCTTTTTATAAAGGGACCTAAGTAAGGCATTCTTACAGCTCTGGGATAACTATATGGGTCATTTTTTTTTTTTTATAAATCTTTATTCATTTTATATTCAACATCAAGTGTACATAAATTCTTACAATAAGATATCACATCACTTGAAATATTTCAACAATTATTAAAATGAGCTTTATCCCCTCCCACTTAATTCATCTTATACCCCTAATATTAAAATATACAATAATATTATCCTTTTTTTAATATTAAATTATCATGACCTATCCTCCTCCCCCTCTCTTCCATTAATATCCCATAAGGAATAGTAACAAATAATCCTTAATCATTATAATAACTTATTAATGGCCCCCACACCTCCTTAAACTTATTAAAATAACCAGCGCTGGCCATGGAATCATTGCAATCATTTAATCAATTGCATTTAATCATTGCAATCATTGGAATCAATTGCAATCATTTATAACTTTGTTTTTTATCAAGACCATATTTATGTTGCAATTGTGAAAAGTCCAGCAGCTTAGAAAAGCTGGGATAGTGTTACTATATAATCCAACGATATTTGGCCCAGAACGATGACAACCTACCTGGACTCGGGACTGTCAAAGTTCTCTGGGAGCCTTGTTTTGCTGGGGTGGGGAGTGAGAACCTGTCATAGATGCTGGTGGTGTCATTTTAGTTTGAAAATGGGGAGGAATTGCCTGGACTTCACATCTGTCTCTAGGGGACTGGAAAGGAGCTGCTTTTCTTCCTTCACAGATGAATTCAGTGTCAAGGATGCAAATGTTTAAGATGTTGAAGTCACAGAGGTGTCATGAGCTTTGCCTTTTTAACTGTTTATTTGTGGAATTTTAATTTAAATGCAGTTTCTCCTATAAATAAAGAAACTAAACTTTGAAAAAAAAAAAAAAAAAAATGGAATAATAAAGCTTTCCCGATGTTGGGACTCAGTCATTGCAAAGCAGGGAGACTATATTGAAGGATTGTAAAGAAATACTTGGAAAAAAACCCCCCATGTAAATTAAAAAAATTAGTGTGCATTATTTATGAAATGACACTCATATATACAAACTCTTTCACTGAGGGCTACAAGCCACATTTTGAATTGCTTTCAGTGATCTGGTTGGGCATATGTTTTACTTTGAGGAGAGAAGGGAGGGTTAGGGGGGTGGTAGAGGGACTGTGTTGGCTTATTATTTTTGTGTGGGATTGTTTATTAATCTTGTCCTATAATGGGGGTGCTTAAGAGTTTAGGCATCCTGGCCATTTAGTTCATTTTTAGGGGGAGGGTAGTTGGGTACTGGCCTGTTTTAGGTTCGGGGAAGGTATGCGGTAGAAATGATAAATTTGAGCCTTTCATGCACCTACTCCTGTTCTAATTGTATTGACTACAGTTCTTGTACTATTGATGCGTGCTAGCTTCTTAATAAAAATATTTTTGATAAAAAGGGACTTGTGCTGAAACCAGTTAGTTTGTGGGTGGTTCAGGCGGAATTAGGGCAGAATAGCAAGTTTGCTGTGATTCTCAGCGAGTCTGAATATCAGCCCAGTGCCAGGTTAACTTCTGGGTCAGCGGTCATACCTGGTCAATATCAGACAGACTGTATTTATTTTTCTTTCTTTTGGAGCCTGTCTGTTCAATCCTTTTTCTTTTGCATGGTTAGGTGGGTACTTTGTGCCAACCATACAGAGCCAGTGAAAGGCTTCCTGGGCAGGTATTTGAGAAGAAAACTAATTGAAACAGAAATCGAAAAGAACTTGCGTAACAATGACCTCATCAAAATCATTGACTGGGTTTCCAAGACGTGGCATCATCTCAATGGCTTCTTAGAAGCTCACAGCTCTTCTGATGTGACCATTGGTGAGTTGCAACACTACCCAATAAATAAGATGGATTAGAAAGCCAAAATGATAGCCCAAGCTGAAATGAAAATATGGCTTCTAATAACAAGTAGAAGGTGATTATTTGTATATGAGAGACGCCATTGGTAGTATATATCTTTAGTATTCGGAGCTGACGGTACAAAAATCTTTTTGATCCAGTCCTGTTGTATCCCTGAAAGAAGCCGATACAAGTTTGGCAAAACGGGCACCGTCAGGATTGGACTGATGAAAAACTTTGAGATAAGTTTGGAGGCTCTTTATTCTTTTGTCAGCTGTTATTAGTCAATGTGCATCTGATCCAATTCCAGAAAAAAACTTCATTCACTAGACACAAAAGGGTTTATGAATGGATAGTACTCTGAAGACAGTTATGTTAAAAAAATTTATTTAAAAAAATCATTTAAAATTCTGAATATAAATTATTAATACACAAAAAATAGGGTGTTTGAGGATATGAGAGGTTTTTTACAGGATCAGTGATTGAAATCTGGAACTGATAAGTCTCAGACTTAAATCTTAAGTATTTCATTAGTTTCTGAGCAGGTTTCTGAGATCTGTTTTCTCATATACAACTAAACATCTTTTATTTGTTATTAGAAGACATATTTTCATTTCACCATTGGTAAGTTCCCTGTTGAAGACCATAATAATCCCCTTCAGTGACTGAAGTGTTGCTTTCACATTTACAGTGATATCTATTCTGAGTTTTAACAAGGTTTAGACAAGTTTCTGGGGGACAGATCCATAAATAATTATTAGCCAAGTAAGGTTTCGGTGTTCCCACCTCACATCTGGACATGAGCAATATGGAACAGACTTTCTTAATGGACTCTGCCAATTTCTTCCAAGTGTCTCAAGCTAGCTATTGTTGGTGGCACGCTGTTGTTTGTTTATTTACTCATACATTTGCGCTTTACCTCTAGGATCTGATAAGGTCACAATGCTGTACACAATTCAAATAATAATAAAATAAAAATTATGGTAAAGAACTCCAGAACATGATAGAAAAGACCTAAACACACCAACCCCCCAATGGAATATCAACCATCTCGTTAAAATTCCTTTGCAGAGTGAAGTCAATTCAGGCAGTAAGACACCAAAAACTTATCACCCCCTTTTACAAAAATGCAAATCTGTAAGATGTACTTTAAGTTAGGTATGGTCAGAGCATAATGATGGTGAGAGGCACCCAAGGCGGTGGCCACCCACCCTCATCTTCCCTGATTCCCCCTGCCGCACATGCCCTGCCCTCCTTCCCCATACCTATAGTTGGTCACCACTGCGAGCAACAAGAACTTCCTATGTGCAGCACCCGGAAGTGACAATGTGGTCATTAGGAGCACGTTAAAGTTGTTGTTCACGGTGGTAAACAACTAGAGGTATGGGGGAAGGGAAGGGGCACGCGCGCTCATGGCAAGGGGAGGAATGGGAAGAGGCAGGGTGGAGAGGAGGAGGGGTGCTGGCACCTCCACCAACATAGTGTCCAGGGCGAACCACTCCCCCCCCGTACTATGCCACTGGGTAAGGTTTATTGAATAGTTCTTATGCCTGGGAATTGTATTTATGTTTGGGTGCAGCCATTTGCACCAATTAAAAATGTGGTACAGTTGCTCATTTCTAAGTTAGATACAGTTGCATGTAACTTAAAGGAACGCCCCCCCATTCCACCCATTTTCAAGCCCCCCCTACTTTTTGACTCACATGTAAAATGTAGACGTGTAATTGATTCTAATTAGCTTCTTGTTCAATTTTGTATGTGTAATTTTCAGTACTCTATATGGAATTAGAGGTAATGTTTTCTAACAAATAAATGAGGACATGCATATTTCTGAAAATTCAGAAGAATGTGTGTAGGCCAAAACTCTGCCTCTGGGTAAAAATACTCCCAAAATAGCATTACATGAACACTTTTAGCTGGATATAGGTCAAGCAATTTTGTTACAAGCCATTTTCATGTATAAATCACTGTTTTATTTGGATAAATAAATGTAAGGATTATCCCTTAAATGATCAGTTTGGCTATGCCATTTCTTATGATGCCAAATAATTTGAATAAATTAATTTTCTCAGAAAGATAGATAAAGAGTGTCATTTTTGGGTGAATCCCTTTACGTATTCTAGGTTTCAGAGTCTGATGCTTGAAAAGCTGCTAATGTGAATAATAACGTTCTTGCCCTCTCCATGACTTGAATTGCAACCCTACGCAGCCTGTCCACGGCTTCCCATTTCTCCACCATGTTTTAGTGCTCTGTGCTAGATGTTTATGAACAGAAAGAGTGATGGAGGACGCTCATTGTAAGAATATTGAACATAATGTTAGGAGTACATCCTGTTAAAATAATTTCTCAGCTTAAAGAAGCATTTAAAAAAAAATCTCATCCCAAGTAATGTTGTTGAACTCAGAATTCACTCAACAATTTTTTTTAGGGCCCCGCCTCTTCCTTTCCTGTCCTATGGATGTGGATGGCTCTCGAGTATGGTTCACGGACCTGTGGAACTATTCTTTGGTACCGTATCTTCTAGAAGCTGTAAGAGAGGGGCTTCAGGTAGGAACTAGGCATTGTAACATCTTGATTTTCCACTGGGTTAGTGTATAGAAAAGCCATTAAGCATTAGTCTTTGCATTATCTTTCAGTAAGGAGAGGTTGCCCTCCCCCCACCCTTTGCTATTTTAGAAGCGATTTATAGAGAAACAAGATGACTGTTCAGCGAATGGAATTCTTTGTACATCTCTTTGCTGCAAAGTTGGTTGTAACGCATTTGAGGCCACTTGAATATCAAACAATAAAAGTGCTGGAAATGCTTCAAAGTGTGACAGTTTGATATGTCCCCTTCCTCTGTTTTAGATGTATGGAAAAAGAGCGCCTTGGGAAGATCCGTCCAAGTGGGTGCTGGACACTTACCCCTGGTCCTCTGCATCTCCACTGCACGAGTGGCCTTCACTGCTTCAGCTGAGACCCGAAGATGTTGGCTACGAGAGCTACGCGTCTGTCAAGGAAGGAACAACCTCAAAGCACATTCCACAGAGCAACGCTGAAGGAGATCCTTTGGTAAATTAACTAATCCCAAGCCGTATTTACTGCATCATAATCATGTTTAATAAGGTGCGTTAAGCAGTTAATGAGCAATTTAATGCACAGTAACGACTACCATATATTTAAAAATGCCTCATGTTAAAAATCACAGGTTAACTGCTTAGTGCATGGGCAGGAAGTGGGCGGGGCGTAGGAAGAGAATGAACATGATGGACCACGCTAACTGGGGTGATTAATTACTGCATGGTAACGACCACAGCTGCCAACAACTGGTAGATTGATGCCCTGACACCCAAACCCACTAAGTACATTGCCCACCTGATTCAGGTTCCCCCCCCCATGCCAGCCACTCTATTTATATCTCATTCAGATGCCCACTCAAATCACAGTTCATCTTCCAAGACCATCACATGTCCCCCACCCTACTCTCTAGCCATATGAGACTCTTCCAGGTATAGTGGATGGAACACATCCACAACCTGCCTGGGTTAAAAATGGTACCTGTGACTTCTAGCTGTAGTCAGATTGATCTCTAGGTGTAGTACTACAAATATACCACTAAGACAACAGCTGCCATTTTAAGTTTGAACAGGTAAATGGTTTATTAAAGTGAAGAATGATGGTACTCAAGAATAGTTTGAATGCATTCATATTGTGACTATGCAGATAGACTATTACAAATCTTGTATGTCTTCTTATTTTGTGATTTTATTCTGTATGAAAACTTTTTACTTTGCAATTTTATTATATATGGAAACTTGTAAGCTGCCTTGGATAAAGGCAGATTAAAAATATTTTAAATAAATAAATCCAGGTAGCAAAGGGGTAGGAGTAGAGGGGGGATCACTTCTGCCCTATCCACTAGACCTTGAGATATATTCTGGTAAGGGGTGGGGAAATTCTGAAGGGAAAGGATTGTGTATAGAAGGGCTGGCACTGGAATTGCTGGGGGTGTTGGTATTGGGCCTTAATTGGAGTTTTCTTTTAGTGCTTGGGCCCGCATTAAATGTGTAGTCTCTGGCCTCCTGTAGTACCCTGTGGCTGGTTATGTGCACAGTAGGCAGGCTGATCTTGGGGATCTCGCGTAGAGAACATATTGCCCCGTGTTGAAAAGGTTGCACTGGCTTCCAGTGGCACAAAGGGTTTGTTATAAAATGTTATCAGTAATACATCAGAGTTTGTATGGACTTTTTCCACTGAACTTTCAATCTCTGTGGGAGGTGTACCAGCCAAGGAGGAATTTGAGATCTGAGGGTACTATGAGATTGACTTCCATGAAGGAGAAAACTATTCGTTATGCTAAATTTAGAATGACAATGTTGTCTGTGGCGGGGGTAAAATTATGGAACTCCCTCCCTGGCATTCTGAGGACCTGCTCTGATCACTCATAGTTTAGAAAGATGTTAAAGACACAATTATATGTAGAGGTTTTCCTTTGAAACTTTGCTAGTAGCCACATTTGAAAAGAAATCTGAATTACACCTACTGCATTTTTTAAGTGGGGATGGAAAATAAGTAGTTTTCTTGAGTTTTTACATAACTTAATTATGTGATTGTGATTTAATTGATTGCATTTTATAATTGTATTGTCCTCAAAATATTATGAATGTTCTACCTGTTAACCGCTTAGTTATAGGTGGCATAGAAATTTTAGAAATAAATAAAATAAAAGGAGAGTAAATAGGAGAAATAGAAATTTCCCCTTCACTAGTACACTGATCCCCTAATCTATATGCATAGAGTTAGCCTGCTACTTAGAGAAATTCTCTGCCAGCTCCCACAAGCTATTAACCAGAGAGAGACAAGGAATTGTCGTCTGGATGGGAACGTCTGGAAAGAGTAGAAATACAGTGGGCAAAACTGAAAGGAGTAATTATAAGAGTGACAAACCTTTTTGTGAGGCAAGTAAGAAAAAGTAAGAGGACAAGAAGGCTGCTTTGGTTCTCAAAAGTAGTAGCTGAGAAGGTGAATTAGAGGTTAGCTTTCATAAACTACAAAAGATCGCAGAAAAAGGAAGACAGGCAAAAATATCTGGAAAAGTTAAGAGAGGCTGGTCGTGTAGTCAGGAAAGCAAAGATGTAAATGGAAGAAAAAATAGCTGACACGGTAAAACGGGGAGACAAGACATTTTTTAAAAAAAATTATTTATTTATCAAATTTTTACATGTTATAAATCAAGTATCCACTTGTACAGAAAGTTGAAGAAAAGCAAGAAAATAATACTCAAAGGTAAAATACATGGTGATCAAATAAAATAAATTTTTTAGCTTAAATTCAGCTCAAGTCCTCAAAATTAGATCCAAGAAGGATAAGGCGGACATATTAACAAATGCTAACAACTGCTAACAACTATCAATTCAAATATTAGGAAAACAAGATCCCTTGGCTGAGGAAGGATATCATTATTCAAATGCACTTCACTTTGATTTTGATTTTCCTTCATCCAGCCGAGTTCCTGCCAAAAAGGCTGTCAACTGGAATGGTTCAAAGAATACATATTTCTTCATGTGGTATTGTATTACACATTTACAAGGGTGTCGAAGAAAAAAAGTCCCACCAAGAGATATAACTCCTGGCTTCATCAAAAGAAACTCTCGCCTTCTTCTCTGGGTTTCCCGTGCCAAATCTGGAAACATTAATATTTTTTGTCCAAGAAATTATTTCATTTTGTTTCTAAAGAACAATCTAAGCAACCAGTTTTTATCTGAGCAAGAGCCACAGTAAGAAGCAATGTTGCCGGAGATGCAAGCTCTCTATCCGAAAGTTCCAAGATTGCTGAAACATTAATTGGTTGATTATTCTCCTGTTGTTTAGATGGTGATTTAATAGCTTTAATTGGTAGGTAATATACTTGAGTAAGTGGTGGTAATGTATCCTCTGGAATACCCAAAATCTCCAACATATAACGTTTCAACATATCCCTAGGCGTCACCGAGGCTATCTTAGGAAAGTTAATCAGTCGGAGATTATTATTATGAGAAAAATTCTCCAAAGTTTCCAGTTTTCTACGCAAATTTGTATTATCTTTTATTATTGCTTCATTAAGCTGTTTTGATACTTTTAACTCCTGTTGTATATTCTCAATAGAATTCTTAGATTCACCAATTTCAACTTTTATGTTTTTTATCTCAGTTTCTTGAAGAGTAATTTTATTTTCCAGCTGCAAAAGCTGGGGCTTGACAGACTTGGCTAGGTCAGCCACTAAATCCCAAATTGAGTCCAGTGTTACTTCTCTGGGTTTTTCAATAACATATGAAGGATTAAAAGTTTGAATAGTCTCACCAGTTTTCAGCTGTTCCTGGCAGTCCTTCTGCTGGCCTGAAGTAGTCCCTGATGTTTCCAATTCCTCGATGTTCTTTGGACTCACCTGAAAACTCAGGGAGTCCATCTCCACGCTCCCCTCTCTGTTTTCCCTGGCCTTCGAGGGTAGATGCCTGCCTTCTCCCGGCAGCTCCTCCACTCGTGGGGAGCTGGTAACCTGAGGAGGTGGGGGAGGTGCCCTAGCGTCGGGACTCAGCGTAGTCTCTAGCCCCAAGGAGATCACCTCATTTCCGCCCGTCTGAGGCGTCTCCAGCGGGAGTGCTGACGCTGCCAGGATATCCTGCATCCGACACAGGAGTTCTTCTATATTGCCGAACGAGGGGACCGCCGAACGCCGCGAGGCTCCAGCGGCGCTGCGGCCTCTCCTCTTTGGCATTCTGAGTAAGTAAATCTTTTCAGAGGAAAATTTTTCAGAAAATCTCCTCCGGCGTGCTGCTTAGCATCCGGGACCATCGGCCATCTTGGATCCCGAGACAAGACATTTTTAAGCTCTATTAGTGATAGGAAGAAGTGCAAAAGTGGCATTGTGAGACTTAAAAGGTGAAGGGGGAGAAATATGTAGAAGCTGATAAAGAAAAGGCCAAATTGCTTAACAGATATTTCTGTTCTGTGTTCATGGCTGAAGCGCTGGGAGCAGGACCACAGAAGAAAAACATGAATAGAGATGGAGGAGTGGTAGACCCTGATCAATTTTACTAGGGTTACCAAATCTGGACCCATGATCCCGCCCTGTTCCAGCTGGCCATGCCCTAGTCCACCCCCAGGTCCTGCCCCCTCGACCTAGATAAGCAACAAGCAATTTTGGATGGCATTCATGCATGTGCTTGTGTGACGCGATGACAACACCGCGTTGCATCCGCGACATTGTTCAAATTTCAAATATATTTTAACATTTGATCAAACTCTTATAAAAGTTTCTAAGTGGTATACATAATACAAATTTGGGGAAACAAAAAAGTTAAAAGAATAAACAGTAACAAACTTGAAACAAAGTGAAAGAGGTAGAACTACAATGGTATAAGAAAAGTAAGACAAAAAAGAGATAAAACAATAGGTAGGGGGAAGGATAAGAGCTACAAGCCCTATGTACTGTACATAAGAATTAATGATTACATTTTTTGGAGGCTGGACCTTTGCTCGTTGCCAGAAGCTTTTCAAATCCCAGATAAAGTGCTGGGTTTTGAAAAGCCGTCCAGATCCCCAGACATGTCTGCTAACCCTACAGATAAATGGGGAATATAACAGAATTACTATCATTTTTAACATTTGCTGCATTCTTATCTTTTCTCTTATTCCTACTTTTTAATGTTAGTTTTTTCCTTTTTATTTGTAATCTTTTATCTCATCATTGTTAGTTTATTTCAAGATTGTTAACCGAGTCGAGCTCCATCTTTTATGAAGATGGCCCAGTCTATAAATTTAAGGTTTGGTTTAGTTTATTACAGCTCCTTTTGGACAGAATTTTTTTGTATCTTTTCATACTTTTATTATCCAAACCCCTAAGCCAACAAGCATAAGTCAGGCAGTCGGGTAGACTCCGACAGAGCTATGAGGTGGTGTGCTAGCATTTTGCATTTTAGCAGCTTTCGAAAAACAGTGTCAGCTTTTGTGAGCAGCATGTCTTTATCACTGTCAGGCTGGGCTGTGCGGGGGCGCAGGCAAGCTAGAGGTAATGGCAGCTGGGTGGGAGGCTAAAGAAAAGCATTCAACATCTGTAGGCTTCTGCCAGAAATGGGTTATTGTGAGCTGGCAGTAGGATCTTATGGCATCTGTGCAATTAGTCTGCCTGGACACCAGTTCATTAGTTGTACTGGTTAGCAGCTGATAAATGTGTGTGATCAGTGAATCAGGAAAAAAAAACCCCTGTAATATTTTAAGCAATAGACAAAATGTAATGTAACACAATGCAGTATAATTTATTATTCCAGAACAAGTAGGCAGCATATTCTCAACATGTGGGTGATGTCATCCACGGAGCCCTGTAATGGTCAGCCTCGCAAGCAGACTTGCTTGTAGAAATTTCAAAGAATTCGCAAGTGTCTTCCGGCTGAACGTAGGTCATGCGTCTCCTGTGAGGTACCTCAGTTCTCAGTTTTCTGCGGAGCCAGAAGCACCTGTTTTCTCAGGTCTGCCGATTTTTGAGTTGATTTCTCGCACCACTGCTTGCTTTCTTCGTTTCTTTCTTTAAAAAAAACAACAACAACCCAACAACTTTTATTTTTTCTTCCGTCGGTTCTTCTGGCAGGGTTTGGGCTCAGGCCTTGCCACCGGTCCTTGTTTATTTTTGGACGTATTTTTTTTCTATATCCCGGCTTCTTACCGGGAAAGTGTAATTGGGCGATTTCTCTCACCGATCCCCATCGTTAGTGTATTAAGTGCTTGGGGCCTGAACATTGTCCTGAATTCTGCCTGCACTGTGCTACTCTTCAGAAACGAGCTCTCCAGAGGTGTCATGCCAAGATCCTGGAACTCTTTGGTCCTATGGAGCAGTCTGCAGAAAAGGCCTCGGCCTCCAAGTCCTCAGCCTCAAGCAAGTCGCCCTCGTCCTCGAAGGCCTCGTCTGCTGTGCCTCATAAGGTCTCGTCCTCAGGCAAGTCTCCTCTTCCCTCCGCAGGTACGCTACTTAAGAAGCCTCCAGCTGAGTCTCAGGCAATCCAGGCAACGAGTGCAGTCGTGCCGGCCTTTACGAGACCTCCTTTTAAGCGTGCCTCCAAACATAGGGAATACTCATCTTCGAGGTCGCCCTTAATGGAGTGCACTGCTGCACCTTCCAGACCAGAGTCATTGGTCCCGGTGCCTGACTTCGAGGACATGCTGTAAGTCATACTGACCATGCAGCTTACCACTGTTTAGGCCAAGCTTGCCCCTGCCTCGACCCTGCTTTCTGCGAGCCAGCCTGAGCATTCTGTCAAGGCTCCACGAGCAAAACCTCATCGGTCTTAACCATTGTCCTCCAGTGACTCCTCGCCTCGTCCTTCCAGGTCCGAGTCTCCAGCTACTCAACCTGTTTGAGATATGGGGGAGAAGCCTTGTTCGAGGCCTGACTCGAAGCACTTCTCGTCCTCGAGGCACCTCCACTTCAAAGAAGACTAAAGAGTCTCCTCGGAAAAGTACAGAGTCTCCTATGTCTCATTTGTTGAGGCCCATCAAGACCCCTTCCAAGCCCAGGCATAGGTCTCAAACTCCGAAGCTTTCAATGCCTTGCACCTCTCCACCTTGAAGCACGGACACCTCTTTCGAGACCATATCCGAGGGATTCTCCTTCGCCTCTCTCTATGAGGCATGAATCGAGGCTCTCAATGCCTCATACTCCTGGGACTTCTCCATCGAGTCTTCTTAAACGTAAGCACTCTGACTCCGCCTATATCACACAGCGGAGCTTCTTCTGTGACTTTTACATTGGATACAGACCTTCCTTCTCAATACTCCAGGGAGGTTTCTCCTTAGTCAGCGGCGCCTAGGTAGGTCTCGCTCCACTTCTCCTACTGAGGAATCTTCGACTTCAAAATTCACATCTTTTTCAAGATTCATTTTTTATATGAGTAAGGCTCTTCAGATTGATCTTCAATCTGAGTCTAAGTATACTCCTGAATATTTTGCTGAAATAGAATTGCCTCATCCGCCAAAGGATACTATGAGACTGCCTATGAATCCTGTGTTGAAACAAACCTTTCTCAGGAATCTCAAGACTCCTTCAATCCCAGCTATTCCCTCTAAAATGGAATCTTGTTACCGTACGATTCCTTGTAAGGGGTTTGAGAAGCCGCAATTGTCTCACCAATCCTTGGTGGTGGAATCATCTCTTAAAAAAATCTAATCCCACCAAGGTTTATGCTGCAATCCCTCCAGGCAGAGAGGGATAAATTTGGATGCCGTCTATATCAAAATTCCTTGATGGCAAACAGGATCTTGAATTACAATTTTATCTTCACATCCTACCTAAAGTACTGCATTAAGACCATGCCCTACTTCTTTCCTGATCTCGCTGAGCACCGGTTGCTTGCGTTTCAGCAACTTCAGCAGACCCTCTCCCAGATATGTCTCTTAATGCTTCAAGCCACTTATGATGCCTTTGAAATGTCATTTCGGGTCACTGCTTTTGCTATGGCAATGCGACATCTGGCTTGGTTATATATTGTGGACATGGACCCTAACTTGCAGGATCGTCTAGCCAATTTACCGTGCCAAGGTAATGAGCTCTTTGACGACTCCATTGAGGCTGCCACTAAGCATCTCTCAGAGCATGAGCGGTCCTTTGCCTCTTTGATTCGACCTAAGGCTAAAACTCCAACTTCTAAGCCTTATAGGCTGCCTCCACATCGATATGCACAGAAATCTACTCCAGCTTTCACCAGGCCTCTGCCTAGGAAACAACCACAGCAGCAGCGTCAACAAAACCACCAGACTCCTGCTGCAGCTAAGCCGGCACAGTCTTTTTGACAATTAAGTCTGAGCATAACATCCACCTGCATCCATCAGACTTCTCTTCTTCCCATAGGAGGTCGGCTCCATCATTTTTACCAACAGTGGGAGCACATTACCTCAGACCTCTGGGTTCTCACAATCATCCTGGAGGGTTACACACTTCAATTTCTTCAAGTTCCACCAGATCTCCCTCCAAGAGAGTTTCCTTCCAGCATGTCATAACTTCCCCTTCTTCTTCAGGAGGCTCAGGCTCTTCGTCTTCGAGCTGTTGAGGAGGTCCCCTTGACCCAACGGGACATGGGATTTTATTCCTGTTATTTTCTTGTCCCAAAGAAGATGGGGGATTTACGACCTATCCTGGACCTCAGAGCCCTCAACAAATTTCTTGTCAAAGAAAAGTTTCAGTGCTCTCTCTTCCAACACTATACCCCTGATGGATCACAGGGATTGGTTATGCTCCCTATATCTCAAAGAGGTTTATATTCATATTCCAATTCATCCAGCCTCTCGCAGATTCCTAAGATTTCGGGTGGGGAATCTTCATCTTCAGTACCGAGGCCTTCCCTTCGGACTCGCCTCATCTCCCAGAGTCTTCACGAAATGCCTGGTGGTGGTGGTGGCTGCAGCCCTGCGGAACAGGGTCTTCAAGTATTTCCATACCTGGATGACTGGCTCATCAAAGCATCGTCTCAACAGGTTATTGTAGCGACCAAACAGACTGTAGTATTTCTCCAAAGTCTTGGGTTCGAAATCAATTTTCCAAAGTCCCAGTTACGTCCCTCCCAAACTCTGCAGTTTATCGGAGCCATACTGGACACTGTTCAACTCAGAGCTTTTCTGCCTCAAACATGTCAAGATGCTCTCATTCACCTTTGGCAGCGAGTGTCTTCCCTCAAATCAATCTCAGCAAGACAAATGATGGTTCTTCTCGGTCACATGGCCTCTACAGTTCATGTGACTCCTTTTGCCAGACTTCACCTCAGAATCCCTCAGTGGACCCTGGCATCTCAGTGGCAGCAAGCTTACGACCCACTCTCTCAACACATTACAGTCTCTCCACTGGTGGATGCTCTCTTCCAATCTTCCCATAGGTTTGCTTTTTCACACCCCCCCACAACAGAAGATTCTCACGATAGATTCTTCAACTTATGCTTGGGGGGCTCATCTCGATGGTCTCCGTACTCAAGGCCATTGGTCCAGCATGGATCATCAGTGTCACATCAATCTGTTGGAACTCAGAGCGATCTTCAGTGCTCTCAAAGCTTTTCAGCATCTTCTTCACGACCAGGTAGTCCTCATTCGGACAGACAACCAAGTCGCCATGTCAACAAGCAGGGAGGAATGGGATCTCTCCCTCTTTGTCAAGAAGTTCTGAAGCTTTGGAATTGGGCAATCCTTCAAAACATTTTACTGAGAGTGGACAAATTGAGTCATCTTCTACAACCTCATGAATGGACACTCAATTCCTCGCCTCTACATCACGTTTTTGCTCAATGGGGAACTCCTCAGATAGACCTCTTTATGTCTCCCCACAACAACAAGCTGTCTCAGTTCTGCTCCAGGATATATTCTTCTCACTGCCTTGAAGCAGATGCTTTCCTTCTGAAATGGGCGAATCAGTTTCTCTATGTGTTCCCTCCATTCCCTCTGATTCTCAAGACTCTTGTCAAACTCAAGAAGGAGCATGCCACCATGATTCTGATATCTCCTCGGTGGCCCAGACAACCTTGGTTCTCCCTTCTACTTCAACTCAGCAGCAGGGAGCCTCTACTTCTACCAGTGTTTGCCTCTCTGCCTACACAGTGTCAAGGGTCTCTACTTCATCTCAACCTGCAGTCTTTACACCTAACAGCTTGGTACCTCTCAACTTAACTGCCATTCTACAGTTCTCTCAATCTGTACAGGACATTCTAGAGGCTTCCAGGAAGCCATCCACTAGGCAGTGTTACACCCAGAAATGGACTAGATTTTCTACTTGGTGTACTACGCATCACAAGGAGCCGCAATCTACCTCCTTGTCTTCAGTTTTGGATTACCTACTGCACTTATCTTACTCTGGCCTCAAATCCACATCTATTAGAGTCCACCTAAGTGCCATTGTTGCTTTTCATCGGCCTATTGAAGAGAAACCCCTCTCTGCTCATCCTGTGGTTTCTAGATTTATGAAAGGACTTTTCAATGTCAACCCACCTTTCAAGCCGCCTCCAGTGGTTTGGGATCTCAATCTTGTTCTTACTCACTTGATGAAGCTTCCATGTGAACCAGTAGATTTGGCTCATCTTAAATATCTCACTTGGAAAGTGGTGTTTCTCATTGCACTCACCTCTGCTAGACGAGTCAATGAGCTCCAAGCTCTGGTGGCAGACCCACCTTTCACAGTTTTCCATCATGACAAGGTGGTCCTCCGTACTCATCCAAAATTCTTACCTAAAGTGGTTTCGGAATTTCATCTCAATCAATCCATTGTCCTTCCAATGTTTTTTCCAAAGCCTCATTCTCATCCTGGAGAAATAGCGCTTCATACTCTGGACTGTAAATATGCTTTAGCTTTCTACTTGCAACACATTCACCCTCACAGAACTGCTCCTCAACTTTTCATCTCCTTTGATCCAAGCAAGTTGGGGCTTCCTTTTTCCAAGCGAACCATCTCCAACTGGATGTCTGCTTGCATATCTATCTGCTATGCTCAGGCTGGTCTCCCTCTGCAGGGTCGAGTCACGGGCCATAAAGTTAGAGCTATGGCAGCGTCTGTAGCTTTCCTCAGATCAACTCCTTTTGAGGAAATCTGCAAGGCTGCCACTTGGTCCTCGGTTCATACCTTCACCACTCATTATTCTCTGGATACTTTCTCCAGACGGGATGGCCATTTTGGCCAGGCAGTTTTACAACATTTATTCTCCTAAATTGCCAACTCTACCACCATCCCATTCTGGTTAGCTTGGAGGTCACCCACATGTTGAGAATATGCTGCCTGCTTGTCCTGGGATATAAAGCACAGTTACTTACCATAACAGTTGTTATCCAGCAGATATTCTCACAACCCACCCACCTTCCCTGGTTGGCTTCTTAGATAGCTATCTGAACTGAGGTACCCACAGTAGACGCATGACCTACGTTTGGCGGGAAGGCACTCACGCATGCACGGTGCAGCACTCACGAGCTCTTTGAAAGTTCTACAAGTAAGTCTGCTTGTGAGGTTGTCCACTATGGGGCTCCGTGGATGACGTCACCCACATGTTGAGAATATCTGCCTGCTGTCCCTGGATAACAACTGTTATGGTAAGTGCTATATGTGCTTTTCTCTACACTGTTTATCAGTCAGAAAAAAAAAACTGACGCTTTCAAAAGAGCCAATAGTAGCTCTCTGCACCTGGCAGTGGGAGGAGTCCACACAGCTCTGTAAGTAGCGCAAGGGCTGTGGCCCAGGACAGAAATAAAGGATGGGCCCCCAGTTCCTCAGGTTTTAATGTCTACCAGTGCCTAGCAATGCTTAGGTGCTGCTAAGTCAAATTCTGTAAACAGCGCCTAATGGATCTTGTCAATCATGCCTAATGGTGCCTACGATTTAAGAGCTGTTTATAGAGTCAGGGCCATAACTTTTAAGAACACCCGTGATGTGCTCATGCCGCTCCCCTGGCCACGCCTCCTTTTGAGATTTGGACCTTGGAGTTAGGTGCTTTTCCTTAAACAATACTGTGCAGCCAGATATGCCCACAGAGAAGAGCAACAAAAATGATAAAGGGCATGGAAAACCTTTCATATGCTGAGATGCTGGAGAAGCTGGGGCTCTTTTCCCTGGAAAAGAGCAGAGACTTAGAGGGGATATGATAGAAACTTATAAGATCATGAAGGGTATAGAGAAGGTAGAGAGGGACAGAGGGGGCAACAAAAACTAGGGGGCACTCAAAAAAATTGAAGGGAGACAGATTCAGAACAAATGCTAGGAAGTTCTTCTTCACTCAGAGGGTGGTGGAGACCTGGAATGCGCTTCCAGAAGAGGTTGTAGAGCAGAGTACGATTTTGGGTTTCAAAATGGGATTGGACGAATTCCTGAAGGAAAAGGGGATTGAAGGGTACAATTAGAGGGTTACTATACAGTACAAAATGCTTTAGAGTAATAGATCACTTACAGGTCATTGACTTGGGGGGGCCACCGCGGGAGCGGACTGCTGGGCATGATGGACCTATGGTCTGACTCGACAGAGGCGATGCTTATGTTCTTATGAGTGCCAATTAACATCTATAATTGGTTATTGGCACCTAATTATTAATGGTTAAGAGTTTGTTAACACACCAAAATTTGCATGCAATATATAGAATCCAGGTAGTAACTTACAGAATACTGGAAGTGATGTGTTTACCTGCCTTATTTAATTAACCACAGTTATGCCAGGTCTGCTGCAGGTGTAACCGCGGGCATATCAATGTATGCCAAGTCCGAGTTATACTATTATTATTATTATTATTAGGTTCTTATATCCCGCCATACCCAAAGAGTTCTAGGCGGTTCACATCCGTTACATTAGGATCCGGTCGGAACACGGATTTACAAAAATTTTGTCGGAATTGCAGGTAGCGCGGAAGGAGGCACTACCTGCAATTCCGACAAAATTTTTGTAAATCCGTGTTCCGACCAGATCCTAATGTAACGGATGTGAACCGCCTAGAACTCTGTAATGCAATCTAGGCACCCAGATGCCATTATAGACTATAGTCTCACCACACAGAGGCACCCCCTATAGAAATGCATAGTGCTTTGCTTTCTTGTTTATATGTATTTCTTAGACTGAACAGTGGCGTAGTGAGGGAGGTTAGCATCTGGGGTTGTGGCACCCTGCATCGCTGTGCACCCGCCGCTTGAGCATTCCCCCTCACGTACCTTTTGGAATGTTTGTCGGCGCAAGCAGCATCTTCCACCTGCTGCTCGTGCCAGCCATGGCTCCCTTTTGATGTCACATCCTGGTCCCGCGATCAGGAAGTGATGTCATAAGGATACTGAAGCCAGGTGCGAGCAGCTTGGGAGAACGTTTGAGGTACACGGGGTGGGGGGGGCAGAGTGGAGGAGAGGTGCCAGGATCCCCCATGAAGATGGCACTCTGGGCGCCCCTCCCACTACACACTTTATTATACCAGTGAGACTGAATAAGCCACTGAAGGGCAAGATAACTGGCTGGTCTGCAGCTGAAAATTTTTTTATTTAAAAATGTATATACTGCATATAACTATGCAGTTTACACATTACATACACATGTCCTGTACTCCCTGCGATTACTACAAGTATCACAAAACAGTCAAATTAGACAGACACCTTTTTAAAATTCTTCCCCCAACAGCTCACAGAATTCAAGAGGACATTGACTCGTATTATCAAATCAAATTTCAACAATGAAAGTGCTAGGAGACATTGAAAGTTGAGAACATATCAGACTATTCTTGAAAAATATATTCTAGAGTTAGAAGAGCATTAACATAAGAAAGCATTAAGAAATAGTTGTGTTTTCAGCATTTTCTTGCCAGCTAGATTTAAGACTGCTATTTCTGCACCCAAGGAGAGCTGTCTACCTTAGCTAGTGCTGAGCTGCAAATTCACACTAGCTGGCAAAGTTCTTCCTCATCTTCCACCCTTCCCCTGTTTTCAACTTAATCACACATCCAAGAACACCTTCTTTGAGCAGCTATATATAGACTGCTACCGAAGCAGATATATTTAGTCACTCTGTAGCAGCCGTTTAAAAACAAATAGTTCATGTGTAATTGGCTTACTGTTCTATGCTCTGTTTTTGTTAAAATAATAATTGCATATCTAGAACTGTATGAAGTGATGAGGAGGCAGCTCTGCCACCAGCTACCTAAGAGCAGTGTGGTTATACTGTAGTTCTTTCCTTCCTGCCGAATTATGCTGTACACTTCCTCTTCTGCCACTTCCTCTGGCAGTTTCTCAATAGCAGGCTGTGCTTTGGCCTATAGCCCCCCTGCCTGCCCAGTCTTCTCCACGTATGGTCTTCTAGATGGAGTGCTCATGGGTTGAGTTGCCACTTGGCCCCACCCCATTCTTCCCCAAGCTCCTCCCCCACAAAAACCTCCCTTTGGTAGTGGTGATGGGGGGACTGGAGGGCTGATGTAGAAGTACATGAAGGGAGGGAAGGAAGGGTCCAAAGAGACGTGCCTATGCCGGACTGATGGTAGGGAAGAAATAATGAGTCTAAAACAGAGGAGAGAGAGAGATGATGGACAATGGGATGGAGGGAGGGAAGGGACAAAAAGGGAGAGAAGTTGGGCACAAGGGATGGTGGAGGAGGGGAGATAGAGATACTGGATAGGCAGGTAGTTGGGAAGAGAAAGGGAGAGATGGTGGACCCTGGGGTGGTGAAGGAGGGAGAGATGCTGGATGAAAGGGTAGTTGAAAAAAGGAGAGATGGTGGATCTGGGGATGGAGACAAAAAAAAGGAAAGATGCCAGACCTCCAGGGAAGGGAAACAGAAGAGGAGGACAGAGATGGAAGATGGATGGTTAGCACGGAGAAAGAAGGAAATGACAAATGGGCAGGAGACCCTGGCAAGCGAGTTATCAGAAGTCAACAAGAGCCTGGGACCAACATGATTTCAATAATAACCAGACAACATAAGGTAGAAAAAATAATTTTATTTTCTGTTTTGTGATTACAGATTTGAAATGTGTATCCTGCCAGAGCTGGTGTTAGATAGCAAGCGTGAGCTAGGACCTAAAAGAGAGAGGAAAAGTCTTTTTTATTTATTTTGTGTACATCACAGAGCGGGCATGGGTTGGAGAGGTTGTAACCCTATACTTCTACTAAGACTAAGGAGTCCTTTTATTAAGGTGCGCATTTAACGTGTGCTAATCTTTAGCGTACCTTAATAAAAGGACCCCTAAGTATCTTAATAAAAAATTGGGCCTGTGACTTAGCCTATGTTTTAGATTTTGGCCCCTTATGTGATTGAGTTTGACACCCCTGGCTTAGACCATTGAAGGACCTAGAAAGTTGGAATCGCTGCCCAAGGGAAAGCTTGGCCCACATGCTTGAGGACTAGAACCCAATCAATTTTTCCAAGATTTCCACAATGAATATGCATGAGATCTATTTGCATACAGTACTTAAAAAACAGTGTTGTGCATATTCATTATGGAAATTTTGAATACCAGACTGGGTTTTGGCCTTTGAGGACTGTGGTTGTCCCATCTCTCTTCTAGGGGACAGGCTAACCTAGCACATTTCTACCATATGGCTTCTCTGCATTTGCAGTCCTACTTCTCCTAGATATAAAAGTTGCAAATCCATATTTATTTATACAATTTTTATACCATTTTTATGGACAAAATCCATCAAATGGTTTGCAATGTATTATATTAGGCAATGGGGTAAAACCAGGACTGGGTCATTTGTTCCAGAATTCTGGAGCAATTGATTGATTAAGATTCACTTATTTACAACCTTTTTGAAGAAATTCATCATTAGCTACTCCAGACTGAGATGAGCGGGCAAAGAAATTAGTAACAGGCTTTCCATCCCTATCAGTCTTTTTCTGCTTTCCATTCAACACTAGGGTTACTAGAGGTCCTGGAAAACCCAGACATGTCTTCTTTTTAGAGGAGGGGTGTAAAGTCCCTCCTCGAAGGCTGCAATCCAGTCGGGTTTTCAGGATTTCCCCAATGAATATGCATGAGATCTATTAGCATACAATGAAAGCAGTGCATGCAAATAGATCTCATGCATATTCATTGGGGAAATCCTGAAAACCTGACTGGATTGCGACCCTCGAGGAGGGACTTTGACACTCCAGTTTTAGAAGACTGTCTGGATGTCCAGATGAATTGCCCAGTTTGTCCGAGTTGTGGAAAGCCCCCATGCTCAAAGCCACATCTGGAGGGCCTCTGAGCATGCATGGATGTGACCGGATATCATCACATTACATCTGCACATGCTCAGAGGCCCTTCAGATGTGGCCCCCAACTCTGAGAAGAAGAGATGAGGTTTGTGTGGGGGCTGGGGTGGGGCTGGGTGGGACTCTACATGGCCACACACCATCTTTTTGTCCATTAAGAAATCTGGTAAGCCTATGCAACACCTACCAAATCACCTCACTCACACTCTAATATCTGATCAGCAAAATGGGTATCTCTGTAACCATGTCTGAAATCCATCTCCTCATTCTTATGACCTGGATGCTCTGACATGTCCTCTTTTTAGAGGACTGTCCAGGTGTTTGGACGGATTTGCAAAACCTGGCAGTTTTGTCTAGGTTTTGGAAGGTCCCGAACTCGAAGCTGTGTCTAGAGGGCCTCCAAGTATGCACAGATATGACACAGTGGGTTATGTCATCCCATTGCATGCATGGAAGCTTGGAGGATCTCCAGACAAGGACCGGACTTGGGGAAGAAGAGATGAGGGGATGAAGTTGGGGGGCGTAATAGGGAAGGGATAGGGGTTTTAGTATTATAAACTTTCTAGGTACTAGTTGATAGATGGTATATCACGTGTTGAATAAACTTGGAAACTTGGTTGAATGGGGCAGGGCTTGGGTGGAACAGGGCGGGCCACATCTTTTTTTTCTTTTTAAATTCTTTATTCATTTTATAATTCACAAGTGTACAGTAAATATCAAACAATTAGAATACAATATCACTTGAAAATCTACCATATCGTACAACAAAAAGATATAACCCCATCCCACTTCCATATACAACAAAAAATATACCACATGAATATAATATCTTATCATTCATATATATTATTAATAGAAATCCAACCCCCCCCCCCCGATCCACATGTAAGAATTAAAATTGGGAAAAGTGTAAATTATTCATTAGAATAATTTAAAAATGGCCCCCACACATCCTTAAATTTATTATAGTAACCTTTTTTGAACTGCCAACGCTCTTTCCATTTTAAACACATGACATACTGAATTCCACCAGAAACAATAATTCAACCTTGTACAATCTTTCCAGTTATACGTTAATTGTTGAATGGCAACTCCTGTCAATATCATCAAAAGCTTATTATTATTAGCAGATATTTGAGGCTTAGCTCTCATCAGCATGCCAAATAAAATTGTGTCATATGATAATGCTACATAATTTTCCATTAAATTATTTATTTGATCCCAAATAGAAATCCAAAAATTTTTAATGAATGGACAATAAAACAAGTGATCTAAAGTTCCAGCATCAAGGTTACAATGCCAACGTCTATTAGACATAGAGCAATCCAATTTTTGTAAACGAACAGGTGTCCAGAGTGCTCTATGCAACAGGAAAAACCATGTTTGCCTCATAGAAGCAGACATTGTACACTTCAACCTCCAGGACCAAATACGTGGCCACTGAGATACATTAATTTGATGCTTAATCTCAATGCTCCAAATATCTCTAAGTCCAGTTTTTGGTTTCTTATTTACATAGCCACTGCGCGGCTTGGTGACCCAAGAAGTCTGCCTGAAAGCATAGGAAATCTAAACTAAATTGATTATTAAGAGATTTCCATTCAGGGAACCCTGCCTGAAAAGCCTGCTTCAGTTGCAACCATTTATAACTTTGTTTTTTATCAAGACCAAATTTTATTTGCAACTGTGAAAAATCCAGCAGTTTACTATCAGATATAACATCATTTAAGGTTCGTATACCTGCTTTAATCCAATCCTTCCAGACAATCTTAAAACCGCCAATTTGGATCCTGGAGTTTAGCCAGATATTTTGATATGTAGATTTTTGAATTGGAAGAGGTGTTAAATTATTAACATATTTTAAAGTTTTCCATGTGTCCATTAATATCTTATTGTTTTTCTGCAACCTAGGCATTTTAATACTGAGAAGATGACGAAGCCTAATAGGAAACATGAGCTGCCATTCTAACCATAACCAATCAGGTAGCTTTTCCATGAGTTCTGGGAGGACCCAATTCATACCTTGGCGCAAGATATAGGATTGATGGTACCTATAGAAATTTGGAAAATTTACCCCACCTTCCGCAATTGGCTTTTGTAAGGTCACTAAAGAAATTCTTACTCTTTTACCCAGCCAAATAAATTTAGACAAAATACTGTTTAACTTTTTATAAAAAGACCCCTGAAAAAAAACTGGTATCATACCCATTTGGTAACAAACAGGCAATATCATCATCTTTACAGTTTGGACTCTTCCCCACCAAGACAGATGCAACGGATTCCATTGTTCACACAATTCTGTAACTTTTTGTAATAAAGTTTTTTCATTCACTCTCATTGTCTCTTCAAATATGTTTTTTATCCAAATACCTAAATATTTTATTCCTTCCTCCTTCCAAATAAAAGGAAATGAATCAAATAAATCTTTTATACAGTGCACATTTAAAGGAAGAATTTCTGACTTATTCCAATTTATTTTATATCCTGAGAATTTCCCAAACTTCTCAATCAAATCAAGCAAACATGGAATGGTTGTTTCAGGATTCCTCAAATGAACCATTATATTATCTGCATAAGCAGATACCTTATATTCTTTTCCAGAATATGGAATACCCTGTATCTCCCCTACCAGTTGAATAACTAATAACAAGGGTTCAAGTACTATATCAAAAAGCAAAGGAGACAGAGGACAACCTTGTCTAATCCCCCTTTGCAGCTTAAAAGACTCTGAAAAAGTATTATTAATATATAATTAGCAACAGGGGAGCTATACAACGCTTGAATCATTTGTATAAATCCTGAACCCATACCAAACCACTCCATAGCCTGGTACATAAAGACCCATTCTACTCGATCATAAGCCTTTTCCGCATCTAAGGACACAGAAAAGGCCGGATCTTTTAGGTCCTTTGTTAAATATAACATCTGAAGAGCCAATCTGGTATTATTAGAAGAGTGTCTTTGAGCAACCAAACCCGTTTGGTGCATTCCAATTATGTAATGAAGAGCCAATAATTTCCCATCAACATTAATTAAAGAAATAGGCCTGTAATTTGAAACCAAAATAAGATCTTTATTTGGCTTCAGCAAAACAATAGTTAATGATTCTGCCATAGTACCTGTAATACAACCTTTATTTAGTTGTATCAAATATAAGTTTAATAAATGAGGTGATAAGATAATTTGAAAAGATTTATAAAACTCTACAGTATAACCATCACCACCTGGAGCGGTCCCAACTCTAAGAGACTTCAATGCTGTTTGTAATTCTTTTAGTGATATAGGCTCTTCTAAACTTCTTTTTATATGATCTGGAACCTTCGGACCCTCAATTAATTTTAAAAAATCAATGCCATCCTTTTCCCTATCCAAATAAGGCTCAGAAGAATAAAGGGCTTTATAGAAATTTAAAAATTGTTTTAAAATAGGACCAATTTGAGAATGTGTATCCCCTTTTTCATCTTTAATTATACTAATTTCATATCTTTTTTTTCATTAAGAAATCTGGTAACCCTACCCTGACGCAGCAGGGAAAAGAATTTGAATTTCTTTTTGTCATGTTTATATCAATATTGTTTTTAGGCTACATTGATGTTTCTTTTCTTTTTTTTTTCTAGATGAATATGTTAATGAAGCTACAGGAAGCAGCCAATTACTCAAATGCACAAAGCTGTGATGGTGATAGCACAAGCCACCAGGATGGCATTTTGGACTCATCTCTTGAATCCACTCTTTAGAAGGACCGAACATGGTTGAGATTGTTGGTAGAAATCTGTTTCCTGTCAACTACTGCCAGTATTAATGCAGTGCAGCATGGCTCCAGAGCTAGTAGGTGGTGCTGTACCTGGGCTGGAGGAAAGAAAAGTGGAGTGGAAAGCTTCAATTAGTTTCATGTTGAGGTATTTTCAGTATCAGAGTGAAACTCCATTAACCAACTGGAAAAAGCCCTACAAAGAAGGGCATCTAAGTGGATTGCACATGAATTAGCCAAAACTGGAATTTTTGTTCTCACAAGTTTACAGTGTGACGTTTCTAATAAAGTTTATTCGTGTGTCCGTCTAAGGTGCTGCAGCCATGATGCAACACTCAGGCTTTCCGATTCTCTTCTGACCTCTTGTCGTGCCGCATGGCGCTGGGTCACACGATTAACATGGCGCGAGCATTGCGTGCTGCTACCCGAATCCAAAATGAATCAAAGATATCCCTCAATAAGCACAAAGATGAAGGCATTGTGCAATCACCAGGAAACAGGACTGTGATGATGCTGAAAAAGTGCCAATTGTAATTTTTAACTGCCATCTTCACAGTGACCTACTTCACCGAGTTTTTAGTGTGTGACAGTTTTCTAAAGTTGTTTTTATCACGTCTTTTCTAACCACTTTCCCACCGCTTAAAATACACCGTTTTGTACCAATCGCTGTCAAACACTGACAAGTCTTGTTAGGGCTTGGTTTGCTTGAGATTTGTCAGTGGAAGAGGGAACGCATTCCCCATGGTGCTGTCTCACTGCCTTAAACCAGATTTCTTGAACAGTTTTACAGTCAGGCTTAACTCCAGAATCATCGGTAATTTGCAATTTATTTTTTCTTACTGTTGATAGATGTCGGTTAATACAATAGGCTCATACTTTGTATATCATGATTTATTTTTTTTTTAAGTTAACAGGAGAAAGGAACAGTCGTTAGGTACTAACACATTTCTGTTTTACAAATTAATTATACTACCTAACCTCAAAAATTTAGAGGGTACCCAAAACTTTAAATGACCAGATAATTCCTTGGCATGAGGGACAGCCTGGATTTTTAATCCTTACCTCTTTCACGCCCCCCCCCCCTCCATAATGACGTCTCTAGGCCTACCATCCTGTTGTTCTTAGAGAAAATTGGATTGCAAGTCCACAGACACACTGGCCGCAAACCCAGAAATGACCCATTTGTTCCCTTATGATATGAAGCTGTTTGGATAACTAACCAAACTCCCTGTCTCTGCGTCCATCTCTGCAGAGCTGGGACCCACTTGATGAAGCATGAGCACAAATAATGATTTTCATGCTTTGCTCTTTATCTGAATACTGTTTTGGGTGTGTCCATTTGATTGATAGTGTTGTGTATGAGGAGTTCAGCACTGCAACAGTGTTTACACTGCAAAAAAAGGAAAGAAAAAATACTTTACTGTAAACGTGGGGTTGGTTTTGCACACTCTTTGGGTGGGTAGGGTAAAGGGGGAAGTATTGTAAATAAATAGATAAATAAAAAGCCTTATACAGAAATTTTAAATGAAGTAAAGCAAAATAGTATTTTATGCTGTTGATGAGGTATGTTTCACTTGCTGAGACTTTCTGTATGTCGCAAACAAAATATTGCATTCAAACCATTGTGTTTTGTTGTGTACTGACATTTGTCATGACTATGCAGGATTTGTCATGACTATGCAGGATGATTATGTTATCCATGATTTGGATTTGTCTGTGGAGCCAGAACTTTGGTAGCAAGTAAAGGAACTGCCTGTCATTGGCAGCCTACAAGAGGTAGGCCTAAGAAGTGATCTGCAAATCTGCAGTGCAGTTGGTAGCAAGAGAAAACATGTCAAACAAACCAACACAGAATTGATCCAAGGGCTATGGCATTGTGTAGGAAGTCTAAATCAGAAAATGATATATCTTCAGGATATACAGTTGGTGCTACTTAATCTCTGTCACCACCTTGTGGCCATTCACTGTATGAAATACACTTAAGAGCACAGTGCGGTCTTTTTACATGTGGACTGCACTGAAAAATGCTAGAGGTTGCTACACGGTGCTATTGCCCTATTGCACTCTTTTTTTTTTTTTTTTTTGGTATGTGGCATTTGTCATACTGGTTTAATTCCAGTGACCTCAATCAGTTTGTTGTGTAATAGCAACTTATCATACATGATGACTGGTTCGGTTGCTTCAGTTGCCCTTTTTCATTGTCTGAGCAGATCTACAGATTGTTTTCTGGCAGTTTTTTTTTTTTTTTTTTTAATGCAAATGTACACTGAACATTACCATAAGGGAACTTCCTTCAAAACATCTCAGTGAGGTCACATAGTTTACAACTTATCAGATTGTTTGTGAAACATTAGGTCTGTACATGCATTTTCTATTTTGTACATTTTTGATGTAACATATGATGTAAATAGAGAGAAGCAGTGAAATAAATCATCTGAAAAGTTTTGTAGTCTTTGTAAAGCCCCTGATAAGTATTTGGTGTTATTGGACTTAATTGGATGATGTAATTTTTTTATTGGGTTTATTGTTCCTCTGGCTTGTAAACCAGCTTGCAGCTATTTTTATGCAAATGTGCGCACTGTACCTGTCTAAATTATTACTTTGCCAATAAAGTGGAATTATTTATTGAAGGCAATGTCTGAGATCCCTGATTCTAAAATACTTCATTTTCAAACATGTATTTTAGAAAGCTGATTAGTATATCAGGAATTTTGGAAAGATAAAGTAGCACTTTTACCCTCTCTTTTACGAACGCATAGCACGGATTTTAACGCTGGCAGCGGCAATAACTGCTCCGATGCTCATAGTATTCCTATGAGCGTAGAAGCAGTTACCACCGATGCTGGCGCTAAAACCTACGCTATGAGGCTCAAAATAAATTTTAAAACCCATCTAAAAGCCAGCTTAAGTCGGTACTTAGACGATCAAAAAGGCAGGTCGTCCAAGTACCGATAATCAAAACTGGTTTTAGACATATCTAAAACCAGCTTAGGCCTTTTCACTTCCTCTGTGCGCCCAGAGTGAAAAGGGGCGCTTTTGAAGGAGTGGATAGGTCGGAAGGTAGGTAGGATGTGGGCTGACCTAGATTTAGTCATCTGGCAGCCAAAACAAATATAAGTTCCGGATCGTGCCACTGAACTGATTGCGTCTGCCGCGATCAGCTCAGTGGCCCAAGCACCCTGCCCCCTGTACCTGTAACAATCGCAGGAGATGCCCAATCTCTCCTGCTGACACCCGCCGGAATCCCCCATGACACATCACGGCAGGAGAGATGCCCGGTCTCTCCTGCCGGACACCCCACACACCCCTGCCGGACCACCCAGAACAGCCCCTGGACCCCCCTCCACCCCCATTCCCTCCTTACATCATCTATTTTATGACACCACATGCAAAAACTTCTTCTCAGTGACTACACCCTCCTTCTGAAATTCACTACCATCGAACCTCCAGGAAGAAACCTCGTTAGACAAATTCAAATCTAGCTTTAAAACATTCCTATTTGAAGACCTAGAACACTAAACAATATCAAATGAAGAGCACATTCCCTTCTTTTGTGCTTATCCTTTTTTGGACATCTATCCTATCATGAATTGTATTTCATCCCCCCCCCCTCTCCACATGTGTTTCAATGAAGTTTTGTCCCTGTTTCTGTCTTAATATGTGATATCCCTGAATTTGAAACTTTATATCCCTGTTACACCACTTAGATATTTAGTGAGCGGTACATGGAAACTATAAGCAGTCAGCTGGCGCCAGCACCTTTCCTTCTTACCGGCATTTCATCGGGGCACACCTGGAATCTGCTGCAGCACACAGTTTGCAATACACTGGCTTATAGAATAGAGTTCAGCATGCATTTTTTGGATGCCCAAATTTTGGGTGTCATTTACAGAATGCAGTCCACAATGAGTGTGTAAATGCATGTGCATAGATTATAGAATTGCCTTTCAAAAGCCCCCAGCTTTGGTATATCATCATCGATTACTATTATTCTTTCTTTGTAATTCACATATTTAATTTTTCTTTTTTATTACATGTATTTAGAGGAGTTTTGATTTACTGTTTGTAATTTCATTGGTTCTCCCTTGGGGAATTAGATTTTTTTTGGGGGGGAAGTAATCTTGTAACAAATCATGATCAGGATTTAAAAAGGGAAGTGATCATGAATATAATAATACCAAGAAGCATGGAAAAAAGGCCATAACCTAGGACTGGACATAAAGTTAGGGGGTGGTGTATGAATTCCCCACACCCTCAGGGCTGGCTTTTGTAGAGCCAATGAGAATGCAGAAACACAAAGTATAAGAACATATAGTAACTGGCGAGAGTGTGGCGCAGTAGGTTAAAGCTACAACCTCAGCACCCTGAGGTTGTGAGTTCAAACCCAAGCTACTCCTTGTGACCCTGGGCAAGTCACTTAATCCCCCCATTGCCCCAGGTACATTAGATTGTGAGCCCGCTGGGACAGGCAGGTAAAACTGCTTGGGTACTTGAATAAATGCATGTAAACTGTTCTGAACTCCCCTGGGAGAATGGTATAGAAAATTGAATAAATAAAAAAATAAAAATAACCACCTAATAGCTCCTCCTAGAGGAGAGCAGGAGAGCCTATCACAAGGCAGTGTTAAAAAAAGATCAGGTCAGACGTAGCTACCTATAGACTTATGTAGATTAAGCCCGCTTTTTATGTGTGCAAAAAGCTTCTAAGTTTCTAAAATTAACTTTATTCAAACTTTTCCCTCTAGGGTTGAATACATTTCACAGTATCTGGTTTTCAACAACTACCCTAACTACCTCCATGAAGAGATCCCAGATGGGATTGGCATGTGGGATCTCTTCTTGGAGGTAATTAGGGGGTGGGCCATTAGTGTGGGCAGACTAGATGGGCCATGGCCCTTTTCTGCCATCATGTTCTATGTTTATGTTTCTATGTACTTTTAAGTAATGCAAACTTTTAACGTTTGCATTTTATAGAAGCCATGTTTTCAAAACAAATGCTTCTTGACTTATTGATTCTAGAAACATAGTAACATGATGGCAGATAAAGGACAAATGGCCCATCTAGTCTGCCCATCCATAGCAACCATTATCTCTACCTCTCTCTGAGATCCCACGTGCCTATCCCAGGCTTTCTTGAATTCAGACACAGTCGGTGTCTCCACCACCTCTTCCGGGAGACTGTTCCTTGCATCTACCACCCTTTCTGTAAAAAAGTATTTCCTTAGATTACTCCGGAGCCTATCACCTCTTAACTTCATTCTGTGCCCTCTCATTGCAGAGTTTCCTTTTAAATGAAAGAGACTCGACTCGTGCACATTTACATTACGTAGGTATTTAAATGTCTCTATTATATCTCCCCTCTCCCGCCTTTCCTCCAAAGTATACAGATTGAGATTTTTAAGTCTGTCCCCATACACCTTACTACGAAGACCACATACCATTTTAGTAGCCTTCCTCTGGACCGACTCCATCCTTTTTATATCTTTTTGAAGGTGTGGCCTCCAGAATTGTACACAATATTCTAAATGAGGTCTCACCAAAGTCTTATACAGAGGCATCAATACCTCCTTTTTCCTACTGGCCATACCTCTCCCTATGCAACTTAGCTTCCTTCTAGCTTTTGCCAACACCTTTTCAACCTGTTTGGCACCTTAAGCACATATAATCACACCCAAGTCCCGCTTTTCTGTCATGCACATAAGTTCTTCACCTCCTAAACTGTACCGTTCCCTCGGGTTTTTGCAGCCTTAACATTAAATTTTAGCTGCCAAATTTCAGACCATTCTTCAAGTTTTGCCATGTTTTTCTTCATGTTATTCACACCATCCGGCGTGTCTACTCTATTGCAGATTTTAGTATCATCCACAAAGAGACAAATCTTACTCGATGACCCTTCAGCAATATTGTTTATAAAAATGTTAAAAAGAGCAGGCCCAAAAACAGAACCTTGAGGCACACCACTGGTAACATCCCTTTCCTCAGAGCTACCCTCTGTCGCCTTCAACTCAACCAGTTCCTGACCCACCCCATCACTTTAGGACCCATCAGTTTATTTATTAGATGTCTGTGTGGAACACTGTCAAAGGCTTTGCTAAAATCTAAATACACCACATCTAGCGCACATCCTCTATCCAATTCTCTAGTCACCCAGTCAAAGAAATTGATCAGATTTGTCTGACAAGACTTTCCTCTAGTGAATCCATGTTGCCTCCGGCCCTGTAATCCCCAGGATTCCAGAAACTTGACCATTCTCTGTTTTAAACAGCCATCTCTTTGCAAGGCCTGCAGATGAGCTGTATTAACACGCCAAGTAGAAATCACAGCTGTTGAGTTGCAAATTCCAGTTTTAATTTAGTGATAGCTACATGTCTATTAATCCTTCCCTCAAATGAGCTTGAAGTGCATTATATTTCAGTTCTAAATGCATTTCCTCAAATGTATTTGGAACGCCAGTAGTGTGCAACATAAGACTAGCCTTACTGGGTCAGACCAATGGTCCATCAAGCCCAGTAGCCCGTTCTCACGGTGGCCAATCCAGGTCATTAGTACCTGGCTAAAACCCAAGGAGTAGCAGCATTCCATGCTACCAATACAGGGCAAGAACCATCAGCATAGGACTGTCTCATGTTTGTATTGTAATGGATTGTTATTCTCTACCAAATCGCTGTGTATTCTTTCATTGTCTGGCAGAACATATTGTTTCCTGCCAAATGCAGAACTAGAGGAGATGTCTGGAATTTAGATAACCACTATTAGGATTATTATTATTAAAGGCCAGATCCCAAGTGTTTTTGGCAGTCATATCAAAGCTAAAGGTTTGTAATCCAAACCTGTAATAATACTGTCTGTGCTGAAACACTACAGCACTGCCCTCATTCAGTGTTTCTAATCAGGAAATTTGACAACTAATGTCAGACCAGCTCTGAGTTGTAATATTATCCATCATCCTGAAATGTCCTGAAAACCGGCTTGAAATAAGAATAGCCAATAGTGTTATCCGACTCAAATAAATCTTAGTAGGTTAATTCAGTTCTCTTGTGCCCTACTGCATGTATGTATGTCCTGTCTTTTATAGCAGAGTTTCTCAACTCAGTCCTTGAGTACCCCCCTTGCCAGTCAGGCTTTCAGGATATCTACCATGAATATACATGAAAAGAAATTTGCATATAATGATGGCAGTGTATGCATGAGACCAGGGGTTCTCAACCCAGTCTTCAGGACGCACCTAGCCAGTGTGGTTTTCAAGATATCCACCATGAATATGCATATCAGATATTTGCATTTATTTATTAATTTTAAAAATGTCTGTACCATCTACAAAATATTGCATACACCAATTTAAGACAAACTAAAAAACAAACAGCAACAATTAAATCCTCAGGAAATCTTCAATCAGAAGAAATCAGACTCTATAAAAGGGCATGTGTGTTTTGAGTAGTTTCCTAAATGTACCTCTATCCACACATTTCCGTCGTTGCCCTACAAGTAAGTTCCACAATTTCACCCCTGCACAACAGAAAGCCATTACGCTGGTTTCTACATATTTCGGATTGGCATTCGCTTGTAATAGGGCAGAATTTTCAGAGCACAATGATCTTTTAGGTTGATAATTTGTCATCTTGCTCTTGAAAAATTCTGGAATTGTACCATACAGAAATTGATGGCAAATCATCACTACATTATATTGAACCCTAAATGCAACTGGCAGCCAGTGTAATTGTCAAGATAAAGTGCAATTTGAGCATATTTTGGCATTCCCGTTATCAATCTGCATTTTGTACTACTTGCAATGCTCTGCACCTAATCTTAGTTATTCCGAGGTACAGGGCATTGCAGTAGTCGAGCCCTCGACAAGACCATCGCCTGTACAACAGTACAAAAGTCAAAGGATGACATCAGTTTCACTCGATACAATAAATGTATTTGTGCAAAGCATGCAAACTTATCTTATACATATTCATTATGGATATTTATTCATTTTTTAAAATTTACCAGTTATAGCCTAAGGGGCTTATAATCGAAAGAGAAAAATGTCCAAAAACCGGCCTAAGTCGGCACTTGGACGAACATTTCCCAAAGACTTAGTCGTACATCATGTATAGCCGAAAGTTATACAGCTCACGATCGACGGAACTTGGATGTTGTGACTTAGACCATGTAAAACATGGTCTAACTCACAAAAACCCACCTAAAGTCACCAGATAAGCACTGCAAACACATAAAACAGACCCCCACACACTACCCCAGTGATCACCGACTCCCCTACCCGCATAAAAATATTAATCACTCCTTTAAAATTCAGCCTCCAGACCATCATCACCTGGTCACCTGGCATAGGAAAGCCTAGTCTTCCAGCACAGAGGCGGCTTAAGTTGTCTTGGGGGGGGGGGGGTTAGGGACCTATAGAAAGGAGGACCCATGCCCATAAGCCCCTGTAATCACTGCATTGATACTTAAACGTGCACTCCCCTATACACCCCCAAAACCCTTTTTTACTGGCATATAAGTGGCTCCTGCAGCCATAAGGGCTATTGGGGTGGTAGATAAGTTGGTCTAGGGGATTCTGGAGATGGTTTGGGGGGCTCACCATGACCTATAAGGGAGCTGTAGTGAGGAGAAGACATGGCACCCTTTTTGTGAAGTTCACAGCAGTGCCCTGTAAGGTACCCACTATTTAGGTGCCATGTCTGGGTGTTCAGTCCATCACTTTGCAGACCCCCTCCCACGTCCAACAGGGCTTGTTCTAGGCATTTTTGACTTGGACGAAAAGTTGGATGAAAATGTGGTATAAAGATAGACGATTTAGCGAATTGGACGATCAGATCTGCAGGACGTATAGTTAGATAATTTTCGAAAGCAAAAAATTTTGGACATATTTTTTGAAAATGTGTCCTAGGGTGTTTTTTACTTTGGACGACTTGCGACTTAGACAGAAATGGACTTAGACGTCCCTTTCGATTATGCCCTTCCATGTGGTTTACATTCAGGTACTTAAGCATTTTTCCCTGTCTGTCCTGGTGGGCTCACACTCTTATCTAATGTACCTGGGACAATAGGGGCATTAAATGACTTGCCCAGGGTCACAAGGAGCAGCATGGGATTTGAACCCACAACCTCAGAGTGCTGAAGTTGTAGCTCTAACCACTGTGCCACACGCTAGATTGGTTTGGTGTGTCCCAAGGACTGGCCTGCTCCAGATAAGGGGAGTGTATTGCACAGTGGTTAAAGCTACAGCCTCAGCACCCTGAGGTTGTGGGTTCAAATCCACACTGCTCCTTGTGATCCTGGGCAAGTCACTTAATCCCCCCATTGCCCCAGGTACATTAGATAGATTGTGAGCCCGCCGAGACAGACAGAGAAAAATGCTTGAGTTCCTGAATAAATTAATGTAAACTGTTCTGGGATCCCTTGGGAAAAATAAATTAAAAAAAAAAAACCAAAACACTGCAAGAACAGAACTAGAGCAAGTTTGTAAATCTATGGATGCAGGCTAAAACCAGGACTGGATCATCCTGGTCAAGTGACTTGGAGCAAGTTCACTAAGCATACCATCTTATAGAAAGGATAGTGTTGAGTCATAGATAAGGCCCCACTCCAAGGCTTGCC